>NW_027315857.1:23227310-23257310 GCF_026437365.1 Eucyclogobius newberryi | reverse complement strand
GCAGAAAGTTCTACACAGACCTGGCAACAGTGAAGAACATGAAGGAGCTGAAGAGACTGACAGAACCAGACGGAGGAACAGACGGAGGAACAGACGGAGGAACAGACGGAGGAACAGACGGAGGAACAGACGGAGGAACAGACGGAGGAACAGACGGAGGAACAGACGGAGGAACAGACGTGTGGATCGGACTTCATCAAACCAGCGACGACCCCAAAGACATAAAAAGGAAATGGCTCTGGTCTCAGCCCGAGGTCCAGTTCAATGAAGGAGAAGCTGAAGCTGAGTGGCACACAGGGGAACCTAATGATGCTGGAGGAGCTCAAAACTGTGTGTTAATTCAGCCCAATAACAAATGGTATGATGCACCATGTGGTTGGAGATGTCATTTCATCTGCTACGATGGTGAGGAAATTTGTTTTTACTTTTATTACACTTGAAAATCAAATAAATCTTATTGTAAATCCTTTATTCCTTTGATGTGTCACTATTGTGTGGTCTGTTTGTACATGTTTATATTATACATATATCGACTGTAGAGATGGGACACACGGATGTGTCTCACATCAGGAAATGAGAGTTAGGACAATATTTGCAGTAAAATCCACTGTATTATTTCTAAACAAATCTCTTGTTCTACAGAATCCTCCAGCTCCACTGTCATGATCCAGGAGAGAAGAACCTGGTTAAAGGCTCAGCAGTTCTGCAGAGAACACCACACTGACCTGATGAGTGGACTGGACCAGCAAAGACAGTTCCAAGTCAAATATCCAACCTATGACCGATGTTGGATTGGTCCGTCCCGGGACACGTGGGCGTGGTCAGACAGAAGTAACTCCTCCTTCAGAAACTGGAACTCAAATGTAAATCCACTGAACCATAAATGTGCTGCTCTGAGAGCTCAGGGCCGATGGGAGAGCGACGCCTGTGACCTGAAGAAACCCTTCATCTGTCATGGAGGAACAATTTTTACGTAAAATTTATTATTTTGAACATTTTGATCAAGTATTTTTGACGTTCAGAGTAACATTGAAGGAGCTCAACAGTGGGTTTGAACATTCACATTTATTGTCCTCGTGCTGGTTTTGGACACTCTAAATGTTTGATAGAGGCTGATCAGCGATGGGACGACCATGTTGGAATCATATTTAATAATCCATCATTTCATTTATTCCCTCTGCGATCATGAGCTGTGCCATGCAGCTGTTCATTAGCCAGCGCTGCACCTTTAAAGTCTTTATATGTCACTTTTTCCCGCACAGAGTTCCTCATCCTGGTGAAGGAGAACAAAACCTGGGAGGAGGCTTTGGTCCACTGCAGAGAGAACCACCGCGACCTGGTCTGGTTCATCGACCACGAACACCTGAAGAGGATGGTCCAGGTGAGAGCCAAGATGGCCGACAGCGAGGCGGTGTGGGTGGGGCTGCACTACGCCTGCTTTCCGGAGGCGTGGTTCTGGGTCAACGGCCACTACGTCTCCAACACCAACGAGAACTGGAAGAATCATGAAGATAATGAGTGTGGTATGACTGGAGCGGTGGAGAAAGAAGGAGGAAAGTGGGTGAAGAGAAACTTCGAGGATAAATACAACTTCATCTGTGTGCGCTAACGAGGCTATCGCTAAGTTGTAGCATCTCAGACGCACGAGTCAGTGATTCTTGTGAGTGAAAAGGTTCAATACATAACGCCGTAGAATGGAACCATCAATATATTCAATGTGTTTGAAAGAAATCGTGGTGAAATTCAGAATCATTTTTGTGGGGCGTCGGGTCACGTATTCCTTTATTACCGTATTTTCCGGAGTATAAGTCGCACCAGCCAAAAAGTGCATAATAAAGAAGTAAAAAACATTTATAAGTCGCACTGGAGTATAAGTCGCATTTTTGGGGGAAATGTATTTGATAAAATCCAAGACCAAGAACAGACATTTCATCTTGAAATGCAGTTTAAAATAATAAGAGATGAGAGAACATGGTGAATAGGTGCACGTATGCTAACGCTAACACCTTCAGCTCCATGACGTATGCTAACGCTAACACCTTCAGCTACATGATGTATGCTAACACTAACACCTTCAGCTACATGACGTATGCTAACGCTAACACCTTCAGCTACATGAGGCACAGACAGAACTGTGGTAAGTGTCTGGTATGTTAACGTAACATATGAACAGTTATTCAGATAACTATAGCATAAAGAACATGCTAACAAGTTTACCAAAGCATCAGTTTTAACCCAATCACTAAATCCATTGAATTCTTCTTCCTCTGTGTCACTTCTAAACAACTCCACAAACTCCAGAGGTAGTGGAAGGGTTGGCACTAGGTCATATAGGGAATCGGACAGGAAGTTACGAAATCCAAAATGGCGGCGCTCTTGCGGCCCAAATCACTTGCGGTTCACCATTTTGCTACACCTGGTGGTGAGAGAGGTAAATGTTCTGCCTCGCAGCACCAGCACAGCAGACATGTTGGCCTGATGGTTAGAGACATGTCTTGGTGCAAAGAGTTCGTGGGTTTGATTCCTATTTGGAGCTTTATTATAAGTCTAGTTTGTTTTGGGATGAGTTAGCTGCACTTATGCTAATACAAAGTCATGGTATAAACTAGTTTAAACCAAACGAAGTAAACCTAAAACCTAGGGTTAGGTTTAAGGGTTAAGGGTTAAGGGTTATGGTTAGTGTTAAGGTTAAGGTTAAGGTTAAGGTTAAGGTTAGGGTCAGGGTGCACGCCCAGTTAACACTTTCTTTCTAAATTATGAATATGATACGACCGTTCGCCATGTTTACTACGGCCGACCACCTGTTCACTTCCGCCCGGCTCTCGCCATGTCGTCCCGGGCCATGTTGTCACTTCCTCCTGTCCGATTCCCTATATGACCTAGTGCCAACCGTAGAGGAAGTGCAGATTCTTCTTTTGCGTCGCTTAGAGCCTAGAGCACCCTCTTGTGGTTGTCAGCGTGCGAATGATATCACATATAAGTCGCTCTCGGCCAAAACGATGAAGAAAAGTGCGACTTATAGTCTGGAAAATACGGTAATCATACTGTGTTTGATTAAATGTCACTGTTTTTAATGCTCTCGTGTGAATATTTGGCCTCAGTTTGTGTGTGTCGATGAAGACCACGTTAAACTTTACGTGTCCAGTGATATTAGCGGTGCAGATGTCTCTCTGAGCGCCCTCCAGCTCAGTTTGGAACGACCAACACAATGTGTCGTCTCAAAGCAGAAGCTCCTCCTCCTTTTGTAAATGTTGTGTGTTCTTTAGTTTCATCTGTGTCAGGTGAAGTCAGGGCTTTCTTCTCACTTTGCAGGGTCAGTTGTGCCCGTTTCACCCTTCAATCGATCACTGGATCTTATTGTTCTTCTGACTTGGTTTAGACTTGGATTTGTTTGAAAAATGTAAGATTATTAACATTAACTCAATAAAGTGTGTTCAAACCAACATGATGGTGTTATTTTTCATTGAAATATCTCAGTGTCTTTCACACACAGACAAATGTAAGACTTTTAACATTTCTCAATCTATAATAATATGAAAATACACTTGTATTAATAAGCGATTATTGACAATTATGATAAACACTAAACCAGGGGTTGGTAACCTTGAATGTTCAAAGAGCCATATCGGACCAAAAAAACAAAAAACAAATCTGTCTGGAGCTGCAAAAAAATGAAAAGCCTCATGTGAAGGGAACACAGGCTGTAAGTGTATATTAGCTATATTAGCCACTCTCAAAATGACAAGGCTACAAACACATGAGTCCTGATGAAATGTGTGTTTTCCCTGCAGCGCCCCCTGGAGGGAGTGACACGCCACGTGACTTCTCTGTTATACCATATTTGGAGCTTTAAATTTAAATTCCATTACAACGTTAATGTATCATATAACGTTAATGTGTCATTATAGTTACATATATATTATACTATTCCTGTTTGTTTACAAAAGGCTACGACGCAGATTTTTTTCGAAATGTATTATTTATTATATTGATTTTTTATTTTTTTTTATTTAAATGTAACATTACATTATTACAACATTGGAAAACGTTAAGAATGTTTGTGTCATGTTTTTCGTGCACAAACCATATTAAAACAACAAATATATCTAGTTCTATTTTCATACATTTTAGAAAAAGCTCCAGGGAGCCACTAGGAGGGCGCTAAAGAGCCACATGTGGCTCTGGAGCCGCGGGTTGTTTCCTCTGTGCTAAACAGAACATGTGGTGAATTCATTCTCTTGATAATTCTCTGTATCTTTCATGTGATGTGAACATTATGGGGAGTGAATCTAACTGGAGGCACTGCTCTGTCTGAGACTGTGACTCAAGTTAGACACAATCTGATCATAAAGAACTGACTCAGCTGGAACTACGTGTCACAGGTTTGGGCTTTAGTGGGAAGAGCACGGCCTCATGGAACCAATAACAGAAAAGTTAAGAATGAATCTACAATTTAGCCCTAAATGCTGGTTTACAGTGAGGAAAATAAGTATTTGAACACCCTGTGATTTTTGTAAGTTCTCCCACTACATGAATGTGAGTGATGACTCTCTCAGTAATGCCTTCAGCACCTTGTTAGACAGCATTGGTTTCACTCAGAATGTAAATAAAGCGACTCACAGTCATAAGCACACTCTGGATCTTGTCCTAATGTATGGAATAGAGATTAGTGACCTCATTGTCCTCCCTCAAAACACTATAATGTCAGATCATTTCATAATTACCTTTCAGTTTATTTTTAAAGATCATCGAGCCACAGAATAAAGTTATAAGGAAGAGGACAATATCCCAAAAATCTATCTCAAAGTCCAAAGAAATAATACAGCCAATATTCAGTGACATGTCATGTGATCCTGCTGAGAACAGCTTTAGGTCAAAGCGCCTCCCCATGGTACAACGAAGAACTGCCTTCACATCAACAAAGAGTTAGAAAAATAGAAAGATCAATTTTGGTCGCTCCCACACAAAAGAATCCTAAAAGGGTCAGAAATCTTGGAGTGCTTTTTGATCCAGAATTAAAATGTGATAAACGGGTCAATGCTGTCGTCAAGGGCAGCTTCTGTCAGCTAAAAACTGTAGCTAAATTAAAATCATGTTTAACTGTAGTAGACCTTGAGAAACATGCTTTTATTACTTCAATATTAGACTATTGCAATGCCCTTTATACTGGAATAAATGAATCATCTCTTTCAAGATTACAGTTAGTACAAAACACAGCCACTAGACTCTTACCGGGACAAAGAAATACAAACACATCTCTCCTGCACTGGCGGCCTTGCATTGACTTCCTGTCAAATTTAGAATCCAGCATAAAGTGACATTGACTGTTTTTAAATCACCGCATGGACAAGCTCCAGGTGATGTCTCAAACATGCTCCATTTGTACACTCCATCACGCCCACTAAGATCTGCATCCCACGCACCCCTGAACACACCCCGTACCCCTGAACACACCCCGTACCCCTGAACACGCCCCGTACCCCTGAACATGCCCCGTACCCCTGAACACACCCCGTACCCCTGAACACGCCCCGTACCCCTGAACACACCCCGTACCCCTGAACACGCCCCGTAACCCTGAACACGCCCCGTACCCCTGAACACGACACCCCGTACCCCTGAACACGCCCCATACCCCTGAACACACCCCGTACCCCTGAACACACCCCGTACACACCCTGTACCCCTGAACATGCCCCGTACCCCTGAACAGGCCCCATACCCCTGAACACACCCCGTACCCCTGAACACACCCCGTACCCCTGAACACACCCCGTACCCCTGAACACGCCCCGTACCCCTGAACACACCCCGTACCCCTGAACACGCCCCGTACCCCTGAACACACCCCGTACCCCTGAACACGCCCCGTACCCCTGAACACACCCCGTACCCCTGAACACGCCCCGTACACACCCTGTACCCCTGAACATGCCCCGTACCCCTGAACAGGCCCCATACCCCTGAACACACCCCGTACCCCTGAACACACCCCGTACCCCTGAACACACCCCGTACCCCTGAACACGCCCCGTACCCCTGAACACGCCCCGTACCCCTGAACACACCCCGTACCCCTGAACACACCCCGTACCTCTGAACACGCCCCGTACCCCTGAACACGCCCCGTACCCCTGAACACACCCCGTACCCCTGAACACACCCCGTACCTCTGAACACGCCCCGTACCCCTGAACACGCCCCGTACCCCTGAACACGCCCCGTACCCCTGAACACACCCCGTACCTCTGAACACGCCCCGTACCCCTGAACACGCCCCGTACCCCTGAACACACCCCGTACCTGCACACAGAAAGATGGCCGGGCTTTCAGCAATTATGCACCGCGCCTCAGGAACTGTTTACCTCAAGTTTACCTAAATTAGCATAATCAGTGACTGTTTATAAGTCTAAACACACTATTACATGGTGTATAAGTCTAAACACACTATTACATGGTGTATAAGTCCAAACACACTATTACATGGTGTATAAGCCTAAACACACTATTACATGGTGTATAAGTCCAAACACACTATTACATGGTGTATAAGTCTAAACATACTATTACATGGTGTATAAGTCTAAACACACTATTACATGGTGTATAAGCCTAAACATACTATTACATGGTGTATAAGTCTAAACACACTATTACATGGTGTATAAGTCTAAACACACTATTACATGGTGTATAAGCCTAAACACACTATTACATGTGTATAAGTCTAAACATACTATTACATGGTGTATAAGTCTAAACACACTATTACATGGTGTATAAGTCTAAACATACTATTACATGGTGTATAAGTCTAAACATACTATTACATGGTGTATAAGTCTAAACACACTATTACACGGTGTATAAGTCTAAACATACTATTACATGGTGTATAAGTCTAAACATACTATTACATGGTGTATAAGTCTAAACATACTATTACATGGTGTATAAGTCTAAACACACTATTACACGGTGTATAAGTCTAAACATACTATTACATGGTGTATAAGCCTAAACATACTATTACATGGTGTATAAGTCTAAACATACTATTACATGTGTGTAAGTCTAAACACACTATTACATGGTGTATAAGTCTAAACACACTATTACATGGTGTATAAGTCTAAACATACTATTACATGTGTGTAAGTCTAAACACACTATTACATGGTGTATAAGTCTAAACACACTATTACATGGTGTATAAGTCTAAACACACTATTACATGGTGTATAAGTCTAAACACACTATTACATGTTGTATAAGTCTAAACACACTATTACATGGTGTATAAGTCTAAACACACTATTACATGTTGTATAAGTCTAAACACACTATTACATGGTGTATAAGCCTAAACACCATCAAGACATTTGAATATTGCTTCCCAAAACTAAAAGGAATCATGAAAATGATAAATAAACATAAATAAATAATTTAAATGTATTACCAGTGATACAATATCATAATACACAGTTGTATTCACATGTTGGTATGTAATGAACATGTGCAGTTTTAGCTCATGGTGAAGACAGTCATAATAATTTAGACAGATCGACTCTTCTTGTCCTTTTCCTCCATTGGACACAGCCTCAGAGTCAGGATCAGAGAAGATCAGAGTCAGATACTTTAGCAGAGTTTAGTCAATATCTTTATTTGCTCCAAGAGCTTCGTCTTGAGGATATATATACATTTATTTTTTTATCGTTGCAGAGTTTGTTTTGGGCCTTTTTCCTGGTTGTGAGGGCCGGGTCGTCACTAGAGTGTAAAAAACGGAAGGCGAACCATTTTCATTGATCATGTCAGGCCTGAATGTACCAAGTGAGACGCCTGATTCATGAGGAGTAAACTATAACTGAATGAAAGACAGGAAGAAAAATCTGTGCTTTGTCAAGAAAATCCCGGCTGAAACGTCCTTCATCCTTAAGATCAGCAAAAAACTGGATCCAGTCTTCAATTCCCCTCTTTCTTAACTGACCCCACCAGCTCTCGATCCTTTGATTTGCGGTGCTAGCTCCTGTGATAAAGCTCTGTGGTCCAGCTCGCTCATCTTGTCCATTTCTCCTCAAATACAGTTGAACATCTCTTAATACAACATTCTCCGTTCTCAACAGCCTCAGAAAGACACCTTCATGCTCTATCGTCTCAACTAAAGACCCTCCAATAACGTTTGGGTCGCTGCTAGTGAAAGATGCTCTAAGCCACAAAACTCTCCGGGGAAAAGCCGTCTATACATCCATTCATGCAAATCCCCTAAGGCTTCAGCGTGCCATAAGAGTCAACTACATATAAAGTTAGGACCTGGTGAAAAATAGCGTCGCCGTATGAGACGTCTTCTCTGGCGAGTCTGGACGACAGGATCTAAGAGCGAAAGCAGTGACATCACGTCCTCCTTCCTGACGCAGAGACAACTAGCTCAAAGTTAGCATACTGTTAGCATACTGTTAGCATACTGTCAGCATATTGTTAGCATACTGTTAGCATACTGTTAGCATACTGTCAGCATATTGTTAGCATACTGTTAGCATATTGTTAGCATACTGTTAGCATACTGTTAGCATACTGTTAGCATACTGTCAGCATACTGTTAGCATACTGTCAGCCTATTGTTAGCATACTGTTAGCATACTGTTAGCATACGTTCAGCCTATTGTTAGCATACTGTTAGCATACTGTCAGCATATTGTTAGCATACTGTTAGCATATTGTTAGCATACTGTTAGCATACTGTTAGCATACTGTTAGCATACTGACGACGGTAGAGTCCATGTGTTTGTAATATTCTCATCAAATGGGGTTAGTCCAAAGTAAGTGTGGCCAATATATCGTGAAACTCATTCTCAACATAAAATAATGTTTGATTTCAGAGTCACGGTCCATTGTGTCCTGCATTCTAGAATCTTTTATCCTTTAGTCAATTGTTCTTCTGGTATATGCTATTTAAGAGCGCCACCAAGAGGTCACCTGCCGCACCTAAAGGTCAAAATATACAATAAAAATAATAATATGCATTCTAAATTGTTATTATTATTTTTTAAGTGGGAACGTGATAATATCTCGTGGCTCAGTACAATGTAGTGATAAAAAAAAATACAAATTAAATAAGTGTAAAAAAGTAAACAGTAAATATTAAATACAGTGAGTTTGAGCTGTTTTCTGTTTTTCAAAGGAAAGACACAAGAATGAGAAAAAAACTAAACACTTTGACTCAAGTAAGAGACTGTTACTTCAGTACAAATATTACTCAAGTAAAAGGAGTAAAAGTAAATAGTTAGAAAGTAACTCCAAGAAGCACAATATCTTGAAATAATGACTCGTTGACAAAGAGTTAAGAACAAAAATAGCATAAAAGAAACACATAAAGCGTCAGAATCAGACTGAAAAATATTTCATTCATTTCATTGAGTTTATTGTGGTCAAAAGTGCTGATGTCTGTTTGTAATGTATTTATGTGTTATTAAAGCAAATGTCAGTGTAATGTGATTTAAAATATCAGTTCTAAGTAGAAAAAGGGCCAGATAATTCTCCTTTCCACTCCTGTTTGTATGTTTACCTGTTTCACACTGATCATGTCTTTTTATGTCATGATTTATATGAATAAATAATGATAAAAATATGTAGAATGTTTTTAGTGTCTTGAAAAGTATGAGAAGTTTTTCAAAGTCTCAAGTTAAAAATGTGGAGATTCTGTTCAAAGACTTGGACTAGACCTGGACTGGACCTGGACTGGACCTGTACTGGACCTGGACCTGGACTGGACCTGGACTGGACCTGGACCTGGACCTGGACTGGACCTGGACTGGACTTTGACTAGAGACTCGACACGTGAGAATATGCAAAGTCCAAACAGAAAGAACATTATTAAATCCATGTGAACTCGTGTTGCTATTTCTGTCCCTGAATTTGACAGGGAAATGATTCACTGCGTCACTCTCTAAAAAACACACCTGTATTTCCTGGAACACTTTTATATAATATCTAACATCACGTTTTGTAACGTAACTCGATGAAATATCCAAAATTATGATCATGTTGTTTTGTATCGGCTTCACAAACGTGTCATGTCGATCTTAAAGGAAAGTTTATTTATAGAACACATTTCACACACAAGATAATTCAAATTACAGAAATCACTAAACAGTTTACGAAATAAAAGACAAGAGCGCAGAGAAAATCCTTTCAGACATATGTCCTGACTCTGGCACCAGCAGGAGGCCGGTCCATGTTTAGTCCTGACTCTGGCACTAGCAGGAGGCCGGTCCATGTTTAGTCCTGACTCTGGCACCAGCAGGAGGCCGGTCCATGTTTAGTCCTGACTCTGGCACCAGCAGGAGGCCGGTCCATGTTTAGTCCTGACTCTGGCACCAGCAGGAGGCCGGTCCATGTTTAGTCCTGACTCTGGCACCAGCAGGAGGCCGGTCCATGTTTAGTCCTGACTCTGGGCACCAGCAGGAGGCCGGTCCATGTTTAGTCCTGACTCTGGCACCAGCAGGAGGCCGGTCCATGTTTAGTCCTGACTCTGGCACCAGCAGGAGGCCGGTCCATGTTTAGTCCTGACTCTAGCACCAGCAGGAGGCCGGTCCATGTTTAGTCCTGACTCTGGCACCTGCAGGAGGCCGGTCCATGTTTAGCCCTGACTCTGGCACCAGCAGGAGGCCGGTCCATGTTTAGTCCTGACTCTGGCACCAGCAGGAGGCCGGTCCATGTTTAGTCCTGACTCTGGCACCAGCAGGAGGCCGGTCCATGTTTAGTCCTGACTCTGGCACCAGCAGGAGGCCGGTCCATGTTTAGTCCTGACTCTAGCACCAGCAGGAGGCCGGTCCATGTTTAGTCCTGACTCTGGCACCTGCAGGAGGCCGGTCCATGTTTAGCCCTGACTCTGGCACCAGCAGGAGGCCGGTCCATGTTTAGTCCTGACTCTGGCACCTGCAGGAGGCCGGTCCATGTTTAGTCCTGACTCTGGCACCAGCAGGAGGCCGGTCCATGTTTAGTCCTGACTCTGGCACCAGCAGGAGGCCGGTCCCTGAGGTCCTCAGAGTCCGAGATGGTTCATAGGGCACTAACATGTCTGAGATGTACTTTGGTGCTAGGCCATGGAGAGACTTGTACACAAGCAGAGCTGCTTAAAGTCTCTTCTCTGAGCCACAGGAGCCAGTGCAGAGACCTGAGAACAGGACTTGATGGTACTTCCTGGTTCTAGTCAGGACCCGAGCAGCAGTGTTCTGGGTCGGCACTAGCTCGGGCAATAATTTGCTCTCTAAAAAGCATTTTTTTAAATTTTCATTACAGTCTGTTCCACTTCACACGTAGTGTAGGGTTAAACCCTAACCCCTAACCCTTTTTGTTTTCTTTTAATTGATTCATAGAACCGTAGTTACATCCGTAACCGTTTTTATCGCTAAAACTACGCGTCCCACAATGCCGCCGGTGGGCGCCCCTCCCCCACGGGGCTCTGCTGCACTGCTGTGTGAGCTGTGAGGGAGAAGTGCACTTTAAGCACTTTTGAGCAGAAGTTTAGTGGTGAGTCAGTTCAGGTGAACAGAGAACTACACACACATGGAAATGTTAGTTAGAACATTTAATATAACTTGAGAAGTTAATTTTGTTATAAAGTCAAATGTTTATGTCTGTAGATCAACTCTGAAGTTGTAATGACATAAACTGAAGCTCAGTGTTGGTGAAATTACACTTGTTTTCCTAATTTCAGTTTATGAGAACAAACGTTTTGTAATTTTTTTTATCGATCCAGTAATTGCTTCAAAACTTGATGCTGCAGTCCTGAGTCATGACCGGCCCATCTCTAATCTGCCATTTTGGGGCAAAGTCCTTGAAAAGGTTGTTTACAACAGTCACAGATTTCCTCTTAATAAACAACTCATTTGATGTTTTTCAGTCAGGTTTTAGACCTCATCACACTGAGACTGCTGTTGTCATGGTGACAAATGACATCCGCCTGAACACTGACATGGGCAAAGCCTCAGTGTTTAACATTCGTGTTTAACTTTTAACGTTCGTGTTTAACTTTTTTAACTTATAGATTGCACAGTCTAGTAACTAGATTGTGCAATCTATAAATTAAAAAAGTTAAACACAAAAAAAATTAAACGACGAGCAGGAGTCAAACCCAAAATTTCCAGCATGGCGCACAGTGGTTCTAACCGCTGGGCCAATAGATCTGGAAATGGTGCTGTAAGACAGAATATATATCTCGCATGTGATCTGCCCGCCACGACAGCCGCCATATTGGATTCTGTAACTTCCAAATTCGGACTTCCGTGAGCTAGGAGTGTATGATCTAGTGGCGACCCAGTGTTCTGGATGTACTGCAGCTGTTTTACAGCTCGTTTGGAGAGGCCAGTGAGCGGCTGTTACAGTCTAATCTACTGGAGACAAACGCATGGATAAGTCTCTCTAAATCTGGTTTAGACACTATATTTTCGATTTTGGCAATGTTTTTTAGATGATAAAAAGCTGCTGATGTTATTGATTTGACGTGGCTGTTAAAGTTCAAGTCTGAGTCCATTTTTACCCCCCGATTTCCAACTTGATTTGTAGGTTTTAGAGCGAGACTCTGGAGGTGACGCCAACACTTTCTCTTTGTTTCTGTGGCCAAAGACGATGATTTCAGTCTTGTCTGAGTTCAGCTGGAGAAAGTTGTTTTGCATCCACACACTGACTCTGGCACCAGCAGGAGGCCGGTCCACACACTGATCTGTTGGATGCAGTGAATCCACTGGTCCAGATTCACCTGCCGACAGTGAAACATAGATCTGACTCATCTGCATCATTGTGATAGGACACATTTTAGCTGGGGTCCCAGGATTGACCCTTGGGGTACCCCACAGGCCAGGGTCATGTGGTCTGAGACACAGCTACCAATTTCAACAAAGTACTTCCTGTCTTCCAGATAGGACCTTAACCAGTTTAGGGCAGTGCCAGTGATGCCCACCCAGTCCTCTAGTCTCTGTAAGAGGATCCCATGATCGACAGTGTCAAAAGCAGCACTCAGATCCAACAGAATTAAGACTGACGTTTTGCCCGTGTCAGTGTTCAGGCGGATGTCATTTGTCACCTTGACAAGAGCAGTCTCAGTGCTGTGATGAGGTCTAAAACCTGACTGAAAAACATCAAATGAGTTGTTTATTAAGAGGAAATCTGTGAGCTGTTGGTAAACAACCTTTTCAATGACTTTGCCCCAAAATGTCAGATTAGAGATGGGCCGGTAATGACTCAGTACTGCAGCATCAAGACTGCTCTTCTTTAGGAGAGGCTTTTCTGACCGCAGTTTTCAAAGATATTGGGAATGTTCCAGATTGAAGCGACATGTTAACTATGTGAGTGAGTGGTGCTAACAAACTGTTCAGCACAGACTTTAGAAATCTGGAGGCTCACAAATGGAGGCAGCATGTAGATGAACTCAGACTGGTGATGATCTCCTGGACAGTTTTGTCAGTTACAGGTACAAAGTGAGTCAGCTCTAAGTGTCTTGGTGGTTTTAGGGTAATTTTTTGCATCGTGGGATTTACAGCATTCTTAATGCCCTGAACGTTGTCATTAAAGAATAATGCAAACTCATTACACTTGATGTGGAAATGAGTTCTAACGGCAGTTGAGCTGGAGGGTTTGTTCATCTGTTACTGTGGCAACAGTAACCAACCCAAACTGTGAGTTGTTACTGCAGCTTCCTATAATTTCAGAGACATATATTTCTCTAGTTCTACATAAAATGAGGTTGTACATGTTCAGCTTCTCTTTGTAAATCTCTTTTTGAACCTGGAGCTTCCGTTCGGCCCGGCGGCACTTCCTTTTCTGTTCCCTGAATGAATCACGAGATAATATAAGACAATATAGGCCTTTATTTGTCTACACATGGGGAAATTTCAGTGTTGCAACGCAGTAGATACAGGAGTAAAAGAACAGATAACTTAAAGGAAGCTTTAAAAAAACACTCTTAATAGAAAAACTCTTATAAACAAAACTCTTAAAGAAAAAACTCATATTCTTAATAAGGGATAAAAAGAACAAAATAAAAATAACATAAGACAAAAATAATAATAATAGTGGCAAAAGTAAACACTCTTATTTACAGCAGTTATATGCACATGAATATGACACTATTGCGTATGAATATGACAGTATTGCACATGATTAAGTCACTATTGCACATGGGTATGACATCATCATTTCTCCATGGCGCCTTCTGCTAATTTTAAAGTATTTTAGCCTTCAATGGGGCAATGGTGTCCAGAACATTCAAAACACTAGATGTAACAGAGTTCAACAAATAATTTACATTAGAACAGGAGACATTTTCAAAGTTTATCATTTCCATAAACAGTGCACCTGTGCCATCATTTATACGCCTCCTCTGAACAGCTGCAGGACCAGTCGGTGGTTTGAGAAAAACAAGAAGACACAGAAATGATCAGACAGAGCAGCATCAACCACATTGACGTTTGAAATATTTACCCCCTTTGTAATTATGAGATCTAGAGTGTTCCCTCTGCTGTGGGTGGGGCCACTCTGCTGTGGGTGGGGCCTCTCTGCTGTGGGTGGGGCCTCTCTGCTGTGGGTGGGGCCTCTCTGCTGTGGATGGGGCCTCTCACATGCTGTGTAAGACTGAATGTTTCAAGGACAGCATTAAGCTCTTAGCGTTTGTCAAATATTATCAACATGCACATTGAAACCACCTGTAATGACCAAACCATCAAAGTCTGTGCATACGACAGAAACATCTCAGTAAAATCATCAATAAAACGTTGGCAGTGCTGGGGAGGCTTGTATAAAACAATGAGGAGGATGGATGGAGACTGTTTTAGCTCAATTTTAAAGGAGACATACTCAAATGATGAAAACACCCCAAAAGAACAACCTGCTGGTAATGATTTAATCACTAAAGATAGCACAGACTCCACCCCCTTTTTTGATTTTCTCTTGTTTCAGATTCAAACTTTAGTTTAGTGGAGCAGATTCTATCAGAACTACATTCCCTGTGTTTTTGTCGAGCCAACTTTCTGTTAAAAACATCAAATCAAGATTATAAGAATAAATCAAATGATTAATTAAGAGTGAGTTGTGTTTTGTTTCATTTGCATAAAACTCTGCGACACAAACAGGGCTTTGGAGTCGAGTTCACGTTGAAAAAATTCTGCTGGATTTATATTTCCTCTTAGAGTCGAAACATGTAATTTCATATTCAAATGTAGAAAAGAGAGAAGCTGTTGATTTAGAGAACAAAAGACAGAGAGCGGAGCAGAAGCAGCAGATGCAGCGAGGATAGGAGCAGTGACAGGTACAAACTCTCTACACACTGAACCTGTCCAAATGTCTTATTCTTATGTCTTTATGAAGACAAGACCTTTAAGACTCACAAATGTCATTCAAACTAAAGGATTCAACTAGAATATCATAAATGTGCTTTTATATGTGACTTTGACATGAAACGGTGTCTGCAGCGTCTAGAGTCAGCCGAGGGGTCGGACAGGGGGGATTTTGTCCCCACTCTTCTTCTTATTGAAGTTGTATTTGGATGAACTGTGGACGAAGCTCAAAGCTGTAAAACTGCTCGTGTGGCCGGAAATATGATCATAAATATAAGGCAGAATTCAGAATGTGGTACGCTCAGGAAAATAGTCTCATGCGTAAGTTTGGTTTTGGTGTTCCGAGGGTTGTTTAGCTTAGCCCTCTGTCCAGTGTGGCTAAACCAGACTAAACCATCTCATGTTTTTATAAAAGCCAACAACGCCACCTGGGAGTTGGCCCAGGACCAGCTATATATATATTTAATATAAGGCACGTAGGTTCGTCGTGATAGGCAGGGACTTGAGGTTTAGCAAAAATAAATGTTTATTTGTACATGGTCAATAAATTAATCTGACATTAGTTTGAATAAATTACGCATGGTTCAGTGTTCAGATCCAAGCAGGAAGGACACAGCTGCAAGGCAAGAAGACAAAGAAGGCAGCAAGGCAGCAAGTAGAAGGAAACAAGTAGAAGGCAACAAGTAGAAGGCAACAAGGCAACATGTAGAAGGCAACAAGTAGAAGGTAACAAGTAGAAGGCAACAAGGCAACAAGTAGAAGGCAACAAGTAGAAGGCAACAAGGCAACAAGTAGAAGGCAACAAGTAGAAGGCAACAAGGCAACATGTAGAAGGCAACAAGTAGAAGGCAACAAGTAGAAGGCAACAAGGCAACAAGTAGAAGGCAACAAGTAGAAGGCTACAAGGCAACAAGTAGAAGGCAACAAGTAGAAGGCAACAAGGCAACAAGTAGAAGGCAACAAGGCAACAAGTAGAAGGCAACAAGTACAAGGCAACAAGGCAACAAGTAGAAGGCAACAAGGCAACAAGTAGAAGGCAACAAGGCAACAAGTAGAAGGCAACAAGGCAACAAGTAGAAGGCAACAGGTAGAAGGCAACAAGGCAACAAGTAGAAGGCAACAGGTAGAAGGCAACAAGGCAACAAGTAGAAGGCAACAAGTAGAAGGCTACAAGGCAACAAGTAGAAGGCAACAGGTAGAAGGCAACAAGGCAACAAGTAGAAGGCAACAAGTAGAAGGCTACAAGGCAACAAGTAGAAGGCAACAAGGCAACAAGTAGAAGGCTACAAGGCAACAAGTAGAAGGCAACAAGTAGAAGGTAACAAGGCAACAAGTAGAAGGCAACAAGTAGAAGGCAACAAGTAGAAGGTAACAAGGCAACAAGTAGAAGGCAACAAGTAGAAGGCAACAAGGCAACAAGTAGAAGGCAACAAGTAGAAGGCAACAAGGCAACAAGTAGAAGGCAACAAGTAGAAGGCAACAAGGCAACAAGTAGAAGGCAACAAGTAGAAGGCAACAAGGCAACAAGTAGAAGGCAACAAGTAGAAGGCAACAAGGCAACAAGTAGAAGGCAACAAGGCAAGGCGGCGACAGTGCACCCTAGCTCCATGGTTCAGATCTATAAAAGACAACATGGTCACTAAATGTACAACTGTATTATTTGAATTACCCGCTACGCCACGCACCTGCAGCTGGATAAATGAGACGGAGGACTGGACAGACTATAAATAGCACACCCGTTAGCCGGCATAACGGGCGGCACACCATGGCAGCAAGCACTAAAGTTACAATCAGCGTTAAAGGACGCTAACGGTCTCACATCTGAATATAGTATACTACCTGAGAGGGGCGTGCGCGGCGCAAACACCGGGAACCCGGAAGCAAGAGCGCGAGGTCAGAGGGCGCAAGGTAAGCGCGGAAGCGCTTTTAAGAGTGGTTGACGTCACCGTCAGCCAATAGAAATTCTGCTTAGTAGTAGAGCCCGCCTGCAGGCTATACTGCTACAGTAAGAACTCTAATGTAGAGTTTGATCTGTCCAAGATGTGGACGTCTTTTGAAATGTCTTTATGTTTCTGTCTGAACCTGAGTTTGTCTGTTGTGCAAATGAATCATGAATAAAGTTATATTATTATATTATTACTACAAAGTCTTCAAGTGATGGATGAAGTCATGTGATTTGTGTATATTTCATGTGTTAAATATGAGTCAAATCCATGTGTTTTTCTTCATCATTGTAAATGTTGTGAATTGTGTGTTTCTCTTTCAGGTGAAAATGCCTCTTTTATTTTGCCTTGTGTTTGGTAAGTGAACATTTATTGACTCAGAACCAGAACTAAGTGTGATTATGATTTGAACATGTAAAACATGATCATCATGAGCTTTACACTCATTTATTACAATCTAATTCAAATAGAAATGTCATATTATCAGAATGAACTAAACTCAGACATTTTCTCTGCATTTTTCATAAATAAATATGTATTGATCATAAGAGCAGTGACACTGAGCAAAATGAGGTTTGGCAAAAAAAAAAAAGAAGGGGCAGAAATGATGCGGGAGAGATTATGGGACATGTATATGTAATGTATTTATATGTGTGTATGTGTATTTTTCTAGACGTATAAACAAAATCTACAATGATAATTTTGATTTGAAAAATATGACATGTACGACAACATATAATTTAAAAAGTAAAAACATTTTACTCTCTTTGAATATCAGCACACACACACATTGGTAAAGTTTATTTGTAGAGCACATTTCATACACAATTCAAAGTGCTTCACAACGCGAAAAATGCATTAAAATAACAAAGAAATGACAAAAAAAGAAATACAATAAAATTAACTAAATAAAAAAAATAAAAAAACACCTCAGCCACAAAGTGCAACGTGTTTTTAGAGTCAAACTCCTTCAGTCCAAATGATTGTACTTTTACACGTCTAACGTACACATACATGTGCAGGCGCACGCACACACACACAGACACACACACACAGACACACACACACAGACACACGAGTCAGAGTCTGGACTGGATTCATCATCTTATTGTCTCATCTTCTTTGTTACTCTGGAGTTGAACTGACGACTGATAATGATCTATTTTTAATCTCTGCAGCTCAAATCGCTCTCTCTGCGTCTGAAGACCTCGAGTACCACTTTATAAACGAGAACAAGACGTGGGATGAAGCTCAGACGTTCTGCAGAAAGTTCTACACAGACCTGGCAACAGTGAAGAACATGAAGGAGCTGAAGGAGCTGGAGAGACTGACAGAACCAGACGGAGGAACAGACGGAGGAACAGACGGAGGAACAGACGGAGGAACAGACGGAGGAACAGACGGAGGAACAGACGGAGGAACAGACGGAGGAACAGACGTGTGGATCGGACTTCATCAAACCAGTGACAACCGCCTAGACATAAACAGGAAATGGCTCTGGTCTCAGCCCGAGGTCCAGTTCAATGAAGGAGAAGCTGAAGCTGAGTGGAACAAAGGGGAACCTAATGATGGTTATGGACCTGAAAACTGTGTGGCAATTCATTACAATAACAAATGGGGTGATGCACCATGTGGTTGGGGATATTTTTCCATCTGCTACAACGGTGAGGAAACTGTTTTTACTTTTATTACACTGTAAAATCAAATAAATCTTATTGTAAATCCTTTATTCCTTTGATGTGTCACTATTGTGTGGTCTGTTTGTACATGTTTATATTATACATATATCGACTGTAGAGATGGGACACACGGATGTGTCTCGTATCAGGAAATGAGAGTTAGGACAATATTTGCAGTAAAATCCACTGTATTATTTCTAAACAAATCTCTTGTTCTACAGAATCCTCCAGCTCCACTGTCTTGATCACCAAAGGAAGAACCTGGTTAAAGGCTCAGCAGTTCTGCAGAGAACACCACACTGACCTGATGAGTGGACTGGACCAGCAAAGACAGTTCCATGACAAATATCCAACCCGTCCCTTGAACTCCAACTATTGGATTGGTCTGTCCCGGGACACGTGGGCGTGGTCAGACAGAAGTAACTCCTCCTTCAGAAACTGGAACTCAGATGTAAATCCACTGAACCATAAATGTGCTGCTCTGAGAGCTCAGGGCCGATGGGAGAGCGACGACTGTGACCTGAAGAAACCCTTCATCTGTCATGGAGGTGAGTGTACAATGAACAATATTTACGTAAATAATAATTATTTTGAACATTTTGATCAAGTATTTTTGACCTTGAAGTTCAGAGTAACATTAAAGGAGCTCAACAGTGGGTTTGAACATTCACATTTATTGTCCTCGTGCTGGTTTTGGACACTCTAAATGTTTGATAGAGGCTGATC
This sequence comes from Eucyclogobius newberryi, assembly GCF_026437365.1. Taxonomy (NCBI): domain Eukaryota; kingdom Metazoa; phylum Chordata; class Actinopteri; order Gobiiformes; family Gobiidae; genus Eucyclogobius; species Eucyclogobius newberryi. Next base: position 23,237,633 of record NW_027315857.1, on the reverse strand, counting down.
AGCGATGGGACGACCATGTTGGAATCATATTTAATAATCCATCATTTAATTTATTCCCTCTGCAATCATGAGCTGTGCCATGCAGCTGTTCATTAGCCAGCGCTGCACCTTTAAAGTCTTTATATGTCACTTTTTCCCGCACAGAGTTCCTCATCCTGGTGAAGGAGAACAAAACCTGGGAGGAGGCTTTGGTCCACTGCAGAGAGAACCACCGCGACCTGGTCTGGTTCATCGACCACGAACACCTGAAGAGGATGGTCCAGGTGAGAGCCAAGATGGCCGACAGCGAGGCGGTGTGGGTGGGGCTGCACTACGCCTGCTTTCCGGAGGCGTGGTTCTGGGTCAACGGCCACTACGTCTCCAACACCAACGAGAACTGGAAGAATCATGAAGATAATGAGTGTGGTATGACTGGAGCGGTGGAGAAAGAAGGAGGAAAGTGGGTGAAGAGAGGCTGCGAGAAAAAATACAACTTTATCTGTGTGCGCTAACGAGGCTCTCGCTAAGTTGTAGCATCTCAGACGCACGAGTCAGTGATTCTTGTGAGTGAAAAGGTTCAATACATAACGCCGTAGAATGGAACCATCAATATATTCAACCAGACAAAAAATGCATAATAGAGGAGAAAAAAACATTTATAAGTCGCACTGGAGTATAAGTCGCGTCTTTTGGGGGAAATGTATCTGATAAAATCCAGGACCAAGAACAGACATTTCATCTGTAAATGCAGTTTAAAGAGATGAGAAAACATGGTGAATAGGTGCACGTATGCTAACGCTAACACCTTCAGCTACATGACGTATGCTAATGCTAACACCTTCAGCTACATGACGTATGCTAACGCTAACACCTTCAGCTACATGAGGCACAGACAGAACTGTGGTAAGTGTCTGGTATGTTAACGTAACATATTAACAGTTATTCAGATAACTATAGCATAAAGAACATGCTAACAAGTTTACCAAAGCATCAGTTTTACCCCAAATCACGAAATCCATTGAATTCTTCTTCCTCTGTGTCACTTCTAAACAACTCCACAAACTCCAGAGGAAGAGGAAGTGCTGATTCTTCTTCTGCGTCGCTTAGAGCCTAGAGCGCCCTCTTGTGGTTGTCAGCGTACGAATGATATCACATATAAGTCGCTCTCGGCCAAAACGATGAAGAAAAGTGCGACTTATAGTCTGGAAAATACGGTAATCATACTGTGTTTGATTAAATGTCACTGTTTTTAATGCTCTCGTGTGAATATTTGGCCTCAGTTTGTGTGTGTCGATGAAGACCACGTTAAACTTTACGTGTCCAGTGATATTAGCGGTGCAGATGTCTCTCTGAGCGCCCTCCAGCTCAGTTTGGAACGACCAACACAATGTGTCGTCTCAAAGCAGAAGCTCCTCCTCCTTTTGTAAATGTTGTGTGTTCTTTAGTTTCATCTGTGTCAGGTGAAGTCAGGGCTTTCTTCTCACTTTGCAGGGTCAGTTGTGCCCGTTTGACCCTCGAATCGATCTCTGGATCTTTTTGTTCTTCTGACTTGGTTTAGACTTGGATTTGTTTTAAAATTGTAAGATTATTAACTCAATAAAGTGTGTTCAAACCAACATGATGGTGTTATTTTTCATTGAAATATCTCACACACAGACAAATGTAAGACTTTTAACATTTCTCAATCTATAATAATATGAAAATACACTTGTATTAATAAGCGATTATTGACAATTATGATAAACACTAAACCAGGGGTTGGTAACCTTGAATGTTCAAAGAGCCATATCGGACCAAAAAAACAAAAAACAAATCTGTCTGGAGCTGCAAAAAAATGAAAAGCCTCATGTGAAGGGAACACAGGCTGTAAGTGTATATTAGCTATATTAGCCACTCTCAAAATGACAAGGCTACAAACACATGAGTCCTGATGAAATGTGTGTTTTCCCTGCAGCGCCCCCTGGAGGGAGTGACACGCCACGTGACTTCTCTGTTATACCATATTTGGAGCTTTAAATTTAAATTCCATTACAACGTTAATGTATCATATACCGTTAATGTGTCTTTATAGTTACATATATATTATACTATTCCTGTTTGTTTACAAAAGGCTACGACGCAGATTTTTTTCGAAATGTATTATTTATTATATTGATTTTTTTTATTTTTTTATTTAAATGTAACATTACATTATTACAACATTGGAAAACGTTAAGAATGTTTACGTCATGTTTTTCCTGCACAAACCATATTAAAACAACAAATATATCTAGTTCTATTTTCATACATTTTAGAAAAAGCTCCAGGGAGCCACTAGGAGGGCGCTAAAGAGCCACATGTGGCTCTGGAGCCGCGGGTTGTTTCCTCTGTGCTAAACAGAACATGTGGTGAATTAATTCTCTTGATAATTATCTATATCTTTCATGTGATGTGAACATTATGGGGAGTGAATCTAACTGGAGGCACTGCTCTGTCTGAGACTGTGACTCAAGTTAGACACAATCTGATCATAAAGAACTGACTCAGCTGGAACTACGTGTCACAGGTTTGGGCTTTAGTGGGAAGAGCACGGCCTCATGGAACCAATAAAAACAGCAAAGTTAAGAATGAATCTACAATTTAGCCCTAAATGCTGGTTTACAGTGAGGAAAATAAGTATTTGAACACCCTGTGATTTTTGTAAGTTCTCCCACTACATGAATGTGAGTGATGACTCTCTCAGTAATGCCTTCAGCGCCTTGTTAGACAGCATTGGTTTCACTCAGAATGTAAATAAAGCGACTCACAGTCATAAGCACACTCTGGATCTTGTCCTAATGTATGGAATAGAGATTAGTGACCTCATTGTCCTCCCTCAAAACACTATAATGTCAGATCATTTCATAATTACCTTTCAATTTATTTTTAAAGATCATCGAGCCACAGAATAAAGTTATAAGGAAGAGGACAATATCCCAAAAATCTATCTCAAAAGTCCAAAGAAATAATACAGCCAATATTCAGTGACATGTCATGTGATCCTGCTGAGAACAGCTTTAGGTCAAAGCGCCTCCCCATGGTACAACGAAGAACTGCCTTCACATCAACAAAGAGTTAGAAAAATAGAAAGATCAATTTTTGTCGCTCCCACACAAAAGAATCCAAAAAGGGTCAGAAATCTTGGAGTGCTTTTTGATCCAGAATTAAAATGTGATAAACGGGTCAATGCTGTCGTCAAGGGCAGCTTCTGTCAGCTAAAAACTGTAGCTAAATTAAAATCATTTTTAACTGTAGTAGACCTTGAGAAACATGCTTTTATTACTTCAATATTAGACTATTGCAATGCCCTTTATACTGGAATAAATGAATCATCTCTTTCAAGATTACAGTTAGTACAAAACACAGCCACTAGACTCTTACCGGGACAAAGAAATACAAACACATCTCTCCTGCACTGGCGGCCTTGCATTGACTTCCTGTCAAATTTAGAATCCAGTATAAAGTGGCATTGACTGTTTTTAAATCACCGCATGGACAAGCTCCAGGTGATGTCTCAAACATGCTCCATTTGTACACTCCATCACGCCCACTAAGATCTGCATCCCACGCACCCCTGAACACACCCCGTACCCCTGAACACACCCCGTACCCCTGAACACGCCCCGTACCCCTGAACACGCCCCGTACCCCTGAACACGCCCCGTACCCCTGAACACGCCCCGTACCCCTGAACACGCCCCGTACCCCTGAACACGACAACCCGTACCCCTGAACACGACAACCCGTACCCCTGAACACGCCCCATACCCCTGAACACACCCCGTACCCCTGAACACGCCCCGTACCCCTGAACACACCCCGTACCCCTGAACACACCCCGTACCCCTGAACATGCCCCGTACCCCTGAACACGCCCCGTACCCCTGAACACGCCCCGTACCCCTGAACACGCCCCGTACCCCTGAACACGCCCCGTACCCCTGAACACGACAACCCGTACCCCTGAACACGACAACCCGTACCCCTGAACACGCCCCATACCCCTGAACACACCCCGTACCCCTGAACACGCCCCGTACCCCTGAACACGCCCCGTACCCCTGAACACGCCCCGTACCCCTGAACACACCCCGTACCCCTGAACACACCCCGTACCTCTGAACACGCCCCGTACCCCTGAACACGCCCCGTACCCCTGAACACGCCCCGTACCCCTGAACACACCCCGTACCTCTGAACACGCCCCGTACCCCTGAACACGCCCCGTACCCCTGAACACGCCCCGTACCCCTGAACACACCCCGTACCTCTGAACACGCCCCGTACCTCTGAACACACCCCGTACCTCTGAACACGCCCCGTACCCCTGAACACGCCCCGTACCCCTGAACACACCCCGTACCTGCACACAGAAAGATGGCCGGGCTTTCAGCAATTATGCACCGCGCCTCAGGAACTGTTTACCTCAAGTTTACCTAAATTAGCATAATCAGTGACTGTTTATAAGTCTAAACACACTATTACATGGTGTATAAGTCTAAACACACTATTACATGGTGTATAAGTCCAAACACACTATTACATGGTGTATAAGTCTAAACATACTATTACATGGTGTATAAGCCTAAACACACTATTACATGGTGTATAAGTCTAAACACACTATTACACGGTGTATAAGTCTAAACATACTATTACATGGTGTATAAGCCTAAACACACTATTACATGGTGTATAAGTCTAAACATACTATTACATGGTGTATAAGCCTAAACATACTATTACATGTGTATAAGTCTAAACACACTATTACATGTGTATAAGTCTAAACATACTATTACATGGTGTATAAGCCTAAACACACTATTACATGTGTATAAGTCTAAACACACTATTACATGTGTATAAGTCTAAACACACTATTACATGTTGTATAAGTCTAAACACACTATTACATGGTGTATAAGCCTAAACACCATCAAGACATTTGAATATTGCTTCCCAAAACTAAAAGGAATCATGAAAATGATAAATAAACATAAATAAATAATTTAAATGTATTACCAGTGATACAATATCATAATACACAGTTGTATTCACATGTTGGTATGTAATGAACATGTGCAGTTTTAGCTCATGGTGAAGACAGTCATAATAATTTAGACAGATCGACTCTTCTTGTCCTTTTCCTCCATTGGACACAGCCTCAGAGTCAGGATCAGAGAAGATCAGAGTCAGATACTTTAGCAGAGTTTAGTCAATATCTTTATTTGCTCCAAGAGTTTCGTCTTGAGGATATATATACATTTATTTTTTTATCGTTGCAGAGTTTGTTTTGGGCCTTTTTCCTGGTTGTGAGGGCCGGGTCGTCACTAGAGTGTAAAAAACGGAAGGCGAACCATTTTCATTGATCATGTCAGGCCTGAATGTACCAAGTGAGACGCCTGATTCATGAGGAGTAAACTATAACTGAATGAAAGACAGGAAGAAAAATCTGTGCTTTGTCAAGAAAATCCCGGCTGAAACGTCCTTCATCCTTAAGATCAGCAAAAAACTGGATCCAGTCTTCAATTCCCCTCTTTCTTAACTGACCCCACCAGCTCTCGATCCTTTGATTTGCGGTGCTAGCTCCTGTGATAAAGCTCTGTGGTCCAGCTCGCTCATCTTGTCCATTTCTCCTCAAATACAGTTGAACATCTCTTAATACAACATTCTCCGTTCTCAACAGCCTCAGAAAGACACCTTCATGCTCTATCGTCTCAACTAAAGACCCTCCAATAACGTTTGGGTCGCTGCTAGTGAAAGATGCTCTAAGCCACAAAACTCTCCGGGGAAAAGCCGTCTATACATCCATTCATGCAAATCCCCTAAGGCTTCAGCGTGCCATAAGAGTCAACTACATATAAAGTTAGGACCTGGTGAAAAATAGCGTCGCCGTATGAGACGTCTTCTCTGGCGAGTCTGGACGACAGGATCTAAGAGCGAAAGCAGTGACATCACGTCCTCCTTCCTGACGCAGAGACAACTAGCTCAAAGTTAGCATACTGTTAGCATACTGTTAGCATACTGTCAGCATATTGTTAGCATACTGTTAGCATACTGTTAGCATACTGTCAGCATATTGTTAGCATACTGTTAGCATATTGTTAGCATACTGTTAGCATACTGTTAGCATACTGTTAGCATACTGTCAGCATACTGTTAGCATACTGTCAGCCTATTGTTAGCATACTGTTAGCATACTGTTAGCATACGTTCAGCCTATTGTTAGCATACTGTTAGCATACTGTCAGCATATTGTTAGCATACTGTTAGCATATTGTTAGCATACTGTTAGCATACTGTTAGCATACTGACGACGGTAGAGTCCATGTGTTTGTAATATTCTCATCAAATGGGGTTAGTCCAAAGTAAGTGTGGCCAATATATCGTGAAACTCATTCTCAACATAAAATAATGTTTGATTTCAGAGTCACGGTCCATTGTGTCCTGCATTCTAGAATCTTTTATCCTTTAGTCAATTGTTCTTCTGGTATATGCTATTTAAGAGCGCCACCAAGAGGTCACCTGCCGCACCTAAAGGTCAAAATATACAATAAAAATAATAATATGCATTCTAAATTGTTATTATTATTTTTTAAGTGGGAACGTGATAATATCTCGTGGCTCAGTACAATGTAGTGATAAAAAAAAATACAAATTAAATAAGTGTAAAAAAGTAAACAGTAAATATTAAATACAGTGAGTTTGAGCTGTTTTCTGTTTTTCAAAGGAAAGACACAAGAATGAGAAAAAAACTAAACACTTTGACTCAAGTAAGAGACTGTTACTTCAGTACAAATATTACTCAAGTAAAAGGAGTAAAAGTAAATAGTTAGAAAGTAACTCCAAGAAGCACAATATCTTGAAATAATGACTCGTTGACAAAGAGTTAAGAACAAAAATAGCATAAAAGAAACACATAAAGCGTCAGAATCAGACTGAAAAATATTTCATTCATTTCATTGAGTTTATTGTGGTCAAAAGTGCTGATGTCTGTTTGTAATGTATTTATGTGTTATTAAAGCAAATGTCAGTGTAATGTGATTTAAAATATCAGTTCTAAGTAGAAAAAGGGCCAGATAATTCTCCTTTCCACTCCTGTTTGTATGTTTACCTGTTTCACACTGATCATGTCTTTTTATGTCATGATTTATATGAATAAATAATGATAAAAATATGTAGAATGTTTTTAGTGTCTTGAAAAGTATGAGAAGTTTTTCAAAGTCTCAAGTTAAAAATGTGGAGATTCTGTTCAAAGACTTGGACTAGACCTGGACTGGACCTGGACTGGACCTGTACTGGACCTGGACCTGGACTGGACCTGGACTGGACCTGGACCTGGACCTGGACTGGACCTGGACTGGACTTTGACTAGAGACTCGACACGTGAGAATATGCAAAGTCCAAACAGAAAGAACATTATTAAATCCATGTGAACTCGTGTTGCTATTTCTGTCCCTGAATTTGACAGGGAAATGATTCACTGCGTCACTCTCTAAAAAACACACCTGTATTTCCTGGAACACTTTTATATAATATCTAACATCACGTTTTAGACTCTGGGAGATTCAGGCTTTTGGAATGAAATATACAAAATCATGATCCACAAATGTAGAAACTTATTGTTTTGTAAATTCCCCTAGAAATACCACCTGTTGTTGTTTGAAGCTTTGGCGCTTAGCAACAAGACAAACTCTGAGTGTAAAACACATTATGTAGAAACACACGTCACATGTTTAGCTCTAAAAGGGCATTTGTGGCCCACGGATCCACAAAAAACAACGGAACGGTCCAAAAATCGCTCTGGTCCAACTGTAAGGAGTCACAAATCACAAAAAACAGGTAATAGCCTGGGCCCCTGCTGGAGGTTTGGGGCCTCATCTCTCCTCTGGGCCCCTGGTGGAGGTTTGGGGCCTCATCGCTCCTCTGGACACCCTTGTGCTTGAACATGGTGTTTGTTCTGGACAATCCGTGGCACAGAAGTCCAATAACTGAACACCGCTCAGGTTCAGATCGGCCGTTCTTCCCGATCTCCCCTCTCCAGGAGTCACTGTCATTATCCACGTGGGCGTTGAAGTCCCCCAGTAGAACAACGGAGGCCCCGGTCAGTGCACTGTCCAGTTCCCCTCCCAAGGACTCCAAGAAGGCCGGGTCCTCTGCACTGCTGTTCGGCCCGTAGGCCGCCACGACAGTGAGAGACCTGTCCCCCACCCGAAGGCCAAGGGACCCTCTATAAGCCCACACCAGCCCCGCCCACACCAGCCCCGCCTCTCCCCGCGGGCAGCACCAGAGAAGTGGAGGGTCCAGTCCCTCTGGAGGAGATGGTTCCAGAGCCCAAACTGTGCTGGAGGTGAGGCCCACTATATCTAGTCGATATCGCTCGACCTCCGGCACAAGCTCAGGCTCCTCCCCCCAGCGAGGGGACATTCCATGTCCCCAGAGTTAGTCTCTGTGTCTGGAGATCTGGTCGTCGAGGCCCCTGCAGTCGACTGCCGCCCAGATCTCTTTGCACCGGCCCCTTATGGATCCTCCTGCGGGTGGTGGGCCCACGGGAGGGCGGCCCCACATCGCTCTTTCGGGCTGTGCCCGGCCGGGCCCCTTGGGGAAAGACCCAGCCACCAGGCGCTCGCCGTCAAGCATCCGCCCCAGGCCTGGCTCCAGGATGGGGCCCCGGTAACACCGATCCGGGTGACGTAACTGGCCTTGTTGTGTCTCTGTTCATAAGGGGCTTCTGAACCGCTCTTGGTCTGACCCGTCACTTAGGTCCTGTTTGCCTTGGGAGACTCTACCAGGGGCCTGAAGCCCCCGACAACACAGCTCCTGGGATCATTCGGGCCCTCAAACCCCTCCACCACGTTAAGGTGTCGGATTAAGGAGGGGTCTTTATCCATCTATTTTTAATAAATAATCTAATAATTAAGTAAAATGAATAAATAAATATAAAAAAGAAAGTGTTTGTCTCATTTGCATAAAACTGCTCGACACAAACAGACTTTGGAGTCGAGTTCACGTTGAAAAAATTCCCCTGAATTTTGTCGGAGTCGAAACCTGAATTTTCATATTCAAATGTAGAAAAGAGAGACACTAAGAGGACAAAAGACAGAGAGCGGAGCAGAAGCAGCAGATGCAGCGAGGACAGGAGCCAGTGACAGGTACAAACTCTCTACACACTGAACCTGTCCAAATGTCTTATTCTTATGTCTTTATGAAGACAAGACCTTTAAGACTCACAAATGTCTTTCAAACTGAAGGATTCAACTAGAATATCACAAATGTGCTTTTATCTGTGACTTTGACATGAAACGGTGTCTGCAGCGTTTAGAGTCAGCCGAGGGGTCGGACAGGGGGGGTTTTGTCCCCACTCTTCTTCTTATTGAAGTTGTATTTGGATGAAGTGTGGACGAAGCTCAAAGCTGTAAAACTGCTTGTGTGGCCGGAAATATGATGATAAATATAATGCAGAATGTGGTACGCTCAGGGAAATAGTCTCATGTGTAAGTTTGGTTCTTGTGGCGTTGTTTCAATCAGACTGTAGAGCTTTGTAAGAACTCTAATGTAGAGTTAGATCTGTCCAAGATGTGGACGTCTTTTGAAATGTCTTTATGTTTCTGTCTGAACCTGAGTTTGTCTGTTGTGCAAATGAATCATGAATAAAGTTATATTATTATATTATTACTACAAAGTCTTCAAGTGATGGATGAAGTCATGTGATTTGTGTATATTTCATGTGTTAAATATGAGTCAAATCCATGTGTTTTTCTTCATCATTGTAAATGTTGTGAATTGTGTGTTTCTCTTTCAGGTGAAAATGCCTCTTTTATTTTGCCTTGTGTTTGGTAAGTGAACATTTATTGACTCAGAACCAGAACTAAGTGTGATTATGATTTGAACATGTAAAACATGATCATCATGAGCTTTACACTCATTTATTACAATCTAATTCAAATAGAAATGTCATATTATCAGAATGAACTAAACTCAGACATTTTCTCTGCATTTTTCATAAACAAATGAAATACATTTATTTTGCAAAAGTTTTATACTTTCTCTACAAACCTGTGTATTTATGTATTTATTTATATATTTATATATTCATCATCAGCAGTGACACTGAGCAAATATAAGTTTGGCAAAAAAAAAAAAAGAAGGGGCAGAAATGATGCGGGAGAGATTATGGGACATGTATATGTATGTATATATATATATATATATATATATATATATATATATATATATATATATATATATATATATATATACACACACACAATGACAATGGTGATTTCTATTTGAAAATATGACATGTACGACAACATATGGTAA
>NW_027315857.1:23217310-23222310 GCF_026437365.1 Eucyclogobius newberryi | reverse complement strand
AGAATAATGCCCCATTTATTTCAATGGGGAAAAAGTACTAATACTTTATATGAATTGGGTCCCACTGATACAGCTCAGGCAATATTTTTCTCTCTAAAAAGCTTTTTTTCATTGCATTACAGGCTGTTCCACTTCACACGTAGTATAGGGTTAACCCCTAACCCTAAGTTTTTGTAGTAGTTTGGAGACGAGGGGAACTAACTGTTGGGCCATTAGATCTGAAGGAATCCCACTGCAAGACAGAGAATATACAACACGAGGGCCGCCATATTGGATTCTTCAACTTCCAAATTCGAACTTCCGTGAGTTAAGAGTGTATGATCCAGTGCCGACCCTCCACAAACTCCAGAGGAAGTGCAGATTCTTCTTCTGCGTCGCTTAGAGCCTAGAGCGCCCTCTTGTGGCTGTCAGTGTGAAAATTACAAATAATATCACATATAAGTCACATCCTGGACAAAACTATGAAAAAAAGTGTGACTTATCGTCCGGAAAATACGGTAATCGTATTGTGTTTGATTAAATGTCACTGTTTTTAATGCTCTCGTGTGAACAACACTTTGCAGGGTCAGTTGTTCCCGTTTGACCCTCAAATCGATCTCTGGATCTTTTTGTTCATTTGACTTGGATTTGTTTGAAAAATGTAAGATTATTAACATTAACTCTAATAAAGTGTGTTCAAACCAACATGATGTGTTATTTTTCATTGAAATATCTCAGTGTCTTTCACACACAGACAAATGTAAGACTTTTAACATTTGACACTCACGACAGCTCGACCCCAAACGACTGACCGATGACTGGCAGAAGGTCAGAGGTCAGTAATAGACGTACTTCATCATAAAAGTACTCGACGTGTTTGAAAAGTCTGCAATGAAATTATTCACTTTTTGTTAAACTACGTGTGGGACAGAGAAGAGGGGATATATGTGGAGCCAGCAGAGGGCGCTAACATCACATGACTGAGGGACACACTTCAGACAAGATTTAGTTTGGTTCAGTCTTTATTTGAAGAGACAATGTTCAGAGACATTAAAGTCAACATGACTTGTGTTTTTCCAATGATCACGTTTGATGGTGAGATATAGTCCCTGTGGTAAACAATTACACTTTTACGTCTGTCAAGGGGCAGTTTGTCCAATAAAAGGTTGTAAATGACAGAATCCCTCTGTGATGTCATCAAAGAGCGCCATTCCATCAATAATGCAGAGAAAATGTGCACGTGACTTACACCTTTTTATGACGGTTCAAACAATAATTTGACAAAGTAAACATGTCGTCGTGTGTGATTTTTTTGTCAGATCGTAAATATTGTATGATTTAGTTGGACTTTGGCCCTTGTTTACAGTCTGGTTGCTAAGTAACAGTTCTATGTCACACCTGCTGCTCATGTCAAACCAAAAAAGGGCAAAATGTTTTGTGAAATCTGAAATATAATCATTTCCCCTCTGTTTTACTGAAAAGTCTGGACTTGCTGTCATGGCGACGCTTTGAGCTGACGCACCTGCCACCGCCGCTGCAAAACTCGGCTTTACAACCACCGACACAAGTCTCCAGCCATCCTATGAGATGCTTCTAGAGCGGTCTCGAGAGGACAAATTATAGCCATAACCTCCGAAAAAAGAAACAAAGGGAGAAAAAGCTAAAGATCTGCAATAAAAGTTAAAATTGATGGAGGAAAACCATGCCAAAAAGGATGCCCTAAAATGCTACAAGAAAGTAAAAAGATAATTGAGAAATTAATGATCTGACTTTACAGCTTATTTTCTAAGTTTCCGAGATGGTAATTTAGAAAATGTTTTCCACTCTCATAATATGCTTTTTACCAAACAAAGATGTCATGAACGTGGCTCTTTTAATGTTCCCTTTTACCTTTTACAGGTCGGACAACTCATTGAACTAAAATGTAGATAAGATTAACCTATACGTGTTGAATTTAGCTAAAAATGATACAAATATTATCACTGAATAGCACATTTTTTAGGTTTATAATTTCACTTCCTGTTTGTAATTGATAACTTCACACTAGGAAATTACCCAGCAAACACTGGGAAAAAATTCATCTTATATTACTTTTTTAAATTCAACAAATAGTAATACAAGAGAGCAACTTTATTTTGATGAATTAATGTTATTGAATTATTTCTTTGTGTAAATTATGCATGAACTTTGACTGGAATGAGTGTCCCTGGTGTTTCAACTTTTCTCCTCAAATATCTGCTCGATTGGTGTAAAACAGGTATAAATACACCAGATAAAGTCAAAATTAGAAAAGCATAAAAAACCTACAGCACTTTAAATGTTGCTTTTTGTATCGCACTTGCCTCTCACGACCATCAGAGGGCACTGTTGTTTCATTTCAGATGAACCAACGTAAACAAAACCAGGTCTAAACGTGATAAAAATTATCCAAATTCTTTACCCAGTGGGATATTCTTCACTCAGCCTGATCAGGTCCAGTTAGTCCTGGTTTAGTCTGGGTTTAGTCCTGTTTTAGTCCTGCTTTAGTCCTGTTTTAGTCTTGCTTTAGTCCTGTTTTAGTCCTGCTTTAGTCCTGTTTTAGTCCTGTATTAGTCCTGTTTTAGTCCTGTATTAGTCCTGTTTTAGACCTGCTTTAGTCCTGTTTTAGTCCTGTATTAGTCCTGTTTTAGACCTGCTTTAGTCCTGCATTAGTCCTCTTTAGTCCTGTTTTAGTCCTGTTTTAGTCCTGTTATAGACCTGTTTTAGTACTGCTTTAGTCCTGTATTAGTCCTGTTTTAGTCCTGCTTTAGTCCTGCTTTAGTCCTGTTTTAGTCCTTCTTTAGTCCTGCTTTAGTCCTGTTATAGTCCGGCTTTAGTCCTGCTTTAGTCCTTCTTTAGTCCTGCTTTAGTCCTGTTATAGTCCTGCTTTAGTCCTGTTATAGTCCTGCTTTAGTCCTGTTATAGTCCTGTTATAGTCCTTCTTTAGTCCTGCTTTAGTCCTGCTTTAGCCCTGTTATAGACCTGTTATAGTCCTGCTTTAGTCCTTCTTTAGTCCTGCTTTAGTCCTGTTATAGTCCTGCTTTAGTCCTGTTATAGTCCTTCTTTAGTCCTGCTTTAGTCCTGCTTTAGCCCTGTTATAGACCTGTTATAGTCCTTCTTTAGTCCTGCTTTAGTCCTGTTATAGACCTGTTATAGTCCTTCTTTAGTCCTGTTTTAGTCCTGTTTTAGTCCTGTTATAGACCTATTATAGTCCTTCTTTAGTCCTGTTATAGTCCTGTTTTAGTCCTGTTATAGTCCTGTTATAGTCCTGCTTTAGTCCTGTTATAGTCCTGTTATAGTCCTGTTTTAGTCCTGTTATAGACCTGTTATAGTCCTGTTTTAGTCCTGTTATAGTCCTGTTATAGTCCTGCTTTAGTCCTGTTATAGTCCTGTTATAGTCCTGCTTTAGTCCTGTTATAGTCCTGTTATAGTCCTGTTTTAGTCCTGTTATAGACCTGTTATAGTCCTGTTTTAGTCCTGTTATAGTCCTGTTATAGTCCTGCTTTAGTCCTGTTATAGTCCTGTTTTAGTCCTGTTATAGACCTGTTATAGTCCTGTTATAGTCCTGTTTTAGTCCTGTTATAGTCCTGTTATAGTCCTGCTTTAGACCTGCTTTAGTCCTGTTATAGACCTGTTATAGTCCTGCTTTAGTCCTGTTATAGTCCTGTTATAGACCTGTTATAGTCCTGCTTTAGTCCTGTTTTAGTCCTGTTTTAGCCCTGTTATAGTCCTGTTTTAGTCCTGTTTTAGCCCTGTCCCGTCCTCTCCCCCCCTCTCGCGCTGGCCCGGCCCCCCGTCTCTCAGGAGCGCGCACGCCGTCCCTCCCCCCTCGTCCCCGGGCACACGCACGCACGCCGTCCCCGTCTCTTCTCCCCCTTCTCCCCGTCAGCAGCGGCGGCAGCAGCTCCTCCGCGGTGCGTCCTCGTCCCCCCCCTCCCCCCCGGCCCGGGACCTCATCTCCGCGCGGTCGCCCCGCTCTCGCCCTCACCGGGCCCCCCAGGTCCGACACCCCCCCCCCCCCCGCGGCCTCGCCCCTGGAGGAACCGGCCGAGTCCCGGACCGGATCGGACCACTCTCACCCCCCCGGACACCGACGCAGGAAGCCGGCCTCAAACTTTGGCACGCACCGCCCTCGTCCGTCTCCCACGCGCGGCTGACGTCACTCTGCCCCGCACGGATTCGCCCCGCTGTTTGGACCGTGTGTGTGTGTGTGTGTTTTTCGGGAGGGGGGGACTTTTCACGCGTCGTGCCAAACTTTCTCCACCCGGACCCCCGCTCCGTGTGCCCTCGCGTGCGCCTGACCGGAAGCGAGTCTCTGGGACGCGCAGTGGACCCGGCGCCGCGGGCGGGTCACGGAGCAGTTCCCGTTACACGTTCACCCGTTTGTTTTGGAAGTTGTTGGGGGTTTTTTTTTCCTCCCCGGGGGGGTCGTCCCGGCGCGGATCGGAGTGTGTTTTTGTTTTTGTTTTCTGGACGCGCGAGCCCATGGCGCGAGGACAGTGAGCGCGTGCACGAGCCTGTCCGGTGTGAGGTGAGAGAACCCGGCGGTGACGTTACGTAAGAGGCGCAGGCGTCAGGCTGTTGTGCCGCGACGCGGAGCCGCGGCCGTGACTCTCCGGTGCGACTGCCGCGGCGCGTGTTTGTTTGTTTGATTGTTTGTTTGTTTTAATGTGATATAAACAAGAGAAACACTTTGATTTCTTCTTCAGGTGGAAGTGTTATAGACGCGTCACGTGAAGGGCAGATTAGAGCTGTGCCAGGGCAGGTCACGTGTCTGAGGCTCTAAGATGTCTAAGATTTGTGTTTTTATTTATTTAGATTTATTTGTGTTTAGTTTATTTAAAGAGACAAAGAGCTCGTTCTGCTCCAGGTTCAGGTGTTTGGGACACAGTGTTCACGTCTCCAGGGTTACGCATTGTGTGATGGAGGTGATGGAGGTGAAGGAGGTGAAGGAGGTGAAGGAGTACAGTAGAAGTCCTTATTGTTGTGACTGTTGAGTACAG
>NW_027315857.1:23189810-23212310 GCF_026437365.1 Eucyclogobius newberryi | reverse complement strand
ATTGTTACGGCTTTGCCGTAGCGACGACAGAAACCTCCCATGTTATTCCAATGGGGAAATTGCCCGATCTCTGAAATTTGAACATGCTGACACTTACTTTTACGAACTCCTCCAAGAGCGTTAGCCCGATTAACCTGAAATTTGGTGAGACTCATCTTCAGGGGTTGACCATCAAAAGTTATCCAAATTTGTATTCTAAGAGTCATGTTCTCTTCTGCTAAGAATTTAAAATGAAATTGCTTTTTGAATGGGGACCACAAAATTTAGTTCTCCCAAAATGTATCAAATTTTGCACAACATTTTATTTTGGCATAGCCAAAAACACCCATGTCATATTTGTTACGGCTTTGCCGTAGCGATGACAGAAACCTCCCATGTTATCGCCAGATCTCTGAAATGTGAACACGCTGACATTTTATACTTTTACGAACTCCTCCAAGGGCGTTAGCCTAAAATTTTGTTAGACTCATCTTCAGGAGTGGGCCATCAAAAGTTATCAACATTTTAATTCTAAGAGCCCTTCATATGTAAAGCAAAGGGAAGAAGACGTGACAGCGTCACGGATTCAGCAGTAGGTGTAAAAAAAGGAAATTGGGGCGCGTTAGCATCCCCTCCTCTTGCGGCGGCGGCGTGGCCAGGGCCGATCATCGTCGCTTGCGGCTATATTTATTATTATTATTTTGCAGGCTTTTAGATAGGATTTGAAAACATCCCGTCCAAATAATTTTGTTCGGGGGTACGGGGGCCGACTAGGCAAAAAAACGACTAGCATTCTCCGTCAACGGCTCGGCAGCCAATCAGAGCCAGGCACACAAATTTAATCGACCAATCAGCACGCAGCATGCAAATTTTCACTTGTAAACTGTAACGGCGGACTATTGTCAAATGCTTCCCGGCCTGATTTAATGATAATATTCCCTTTTTTTCTCAGATTTATTAATAAAATGGCCGTCCCTGCATTCGAAAATGCCCGTCCACATTTTAAAATACCCCGTCCAAAATACGGGAAGACGGGTCTCTATCTAAAAGCCTGTTATTTTGATTTCACAAAGTACATTTCTTACACGCAGGAGCATAAAAAGACTGAAAACATGGCATGAGGTAGTTTCAGTTGGATCGTTTATTGTGATATTTTCTGTGGCACATTTTTGTTAGTTTGCCAAAATGTCTTCTGATGATACGGGAGGATTTTGTGTGGATTTGAACCGTTAAACTGATAAATCATAAGCGTTTCGTAACATGTGCCGGTCTGAAGTACGAGCTGAGCAGGTTTTATACACAGTTGAACATAATTGAAGCCTTTGAGGTTTGTCTGGTCCATTTGGAGCTTCACTTCACACAGATGTATTTGAGGGAAAAGTATTTGGTGAAAAGTGCTGCCACGTGCTTTTTCTAACGTTACAAATATGTCCTGGAGCCGCGCCCGTCCTGTCTCCGGGATGGGTGTGATTGACAGGCGTATTTGTGTCACGACAGAACGACTTACGAGTACAAAGAGAAACACGAATGAAAAATCTGTGAACAAAGCACAAAAGTGTACATCTGAGGTACAGGAATTCATAGATTTTGTTCTATTGTTACGAGGTTTTGTTCTATTGTCACGAGGTTTTGCTCTATTGTTACGAGGTTTTGTTCTGATTGTTACAAGGTTTTGTTCTATTGTTACGAGGTTTTGTTCTGATTGTTACAAGGTTTTGTTCTATTGTTACAAGGTTTTGTTCTATTGTCACAAGGTTTTGCTCTATTGTTACGAGATTTTGTTCTGATTGTTACAAGGTTTTGTTCTATTGTTACGAGGTTTTGTTCTATTGTCACGAGGTTTTGCTCTATTGTTACGAGGTTTTGTTCTGATTGTTACAAGGTTTTGTTCTATTGTTACGAGGTTTTGTTCTGATTGTTACAAGGTTTTGTTCTATTGTTACGAGGTTTTGTTCTATTGTCACGAGGTTTTGCTCTATTATTACAAGGTTTTGTTCTGATTGTTACAAGGTTTTGTTCTATTGTTACGAGGTTTTGTTCTGATACGAGATGTTACGAGGTTTTGTTTTGATTGTTGCGAGGTTTTGTTCTATTGTTACAAGGTTTTGTTTTATTGTTACGAGTTTTTGTTCTGATTGTTACAAGGTTTTGTTCTATTGTTACAAGATTGTTCTATTGTTACGAGATTTTGGTCTGATACGAGATGTTACGAGGTTTTGTTCTATTGTTACGAGGTTTTGTTCTATTGTTTTGTTCTATTGTTACGAGGTTTTGTTCTATTGTTACGAGGTTTTGTTCTATTGTTACAGGGTTTTGTTCTATTGTTACGAGGTTTTGTTCTATTGTTACGAGGTTTTGTTCTGATTGTTACAAGGTTTTGTTCTATTGTTACGAGGTTTTGTTCTGATTGTTACAAGGTTTTGTTCTATTGTTACGAGGTTTTGTTCTGATTGTTACAGGGTTTTGTTCTATTGTTACGAGGTTTTGTTCTGATTGTTACAAGGTTTTGTTCTATTGTTACGAGGTTTTGTTCTGATTGTTACAAGGTTTTTTTCTATTGTTACGAGGTTTTGTTCTGATTGTTACAGGGTTTTGTTCTATTGTTACGAGGTTTTGTTCTATTGTTACGAGGTTTTGTTCTGATTGTTACAAGGTTTTATTCTATTGTTACGAGGTTTTGTTCTATTGTTACGAGGTTTTGGTCTGATACGAGATGTTACGAGGTTTTGTTTTGATTGTTGCGAGGTTTTGTTCTATTGTTACAAGGTTTTGTTCTATTGTTACGAGGTTTTGTTCTATTGTTACAAGGTTTTGTTCTATTGTTACGAGGTTTTGGTCTGATACGAGATGTTACGAGGTTTTGTTTTGATTGTTGCGAGGTTTTGTTCTATTGTTACAAGGTTTTGTTCTATTGTTACGAGGTTTTGTTCTATTGTTACAAGGTTTTGTTCTATTGTTACGAGGTTTTGGTCTGATACGAGATGTTACGAGGTTTTGTTCTGATTGTTGCGAGGTTTTGTTCTATTGTTACGAGGTTTTGTTCTGATTGTTGCGAGGTTTTGTTCTATTGTTACGAGGTTTTGTTCTATTGTTACGAGGTTTTGTTCTATTGTTACAAGGTTTTGTTCTCTTGTTTTGTTCTATTGTTACGAGGTTTTGTTCTATTGTTACGAAGTTTTGTTCTATTGTTACGAGGTTTTGTTCTGATTGTTACAAGGTTTTGTTCTCTTGTTTTGTTCTATTGTTACGAGGTTTTGTTCTATTGTTACGAAGTTTTGTTCTATTGTTACGAGGTTTTGTTCTGATTGTTACAAGGTTTTGTTCTATTGTTACGAGGTTTTGTTCTCTTGTTTTGTTCTATTGTTACGAGGTTTTGTTCTATTGTTACAGGGTTTTGTTCTATTGTTACGAAGTTTTGTTCTATTGTTACAAGGTTTTGTTCTATTGTTTTGTTCTATTGTTACGAGGTTTTGTTCTATTGTTACGAGGTTTTGTTCTCTTGTTTTGTTCTATTGTTACGAGGTTTTGTTCTATTGTTACAGGGTTTTGTTCTATTGTTACGAAGTTTTGTTCTATTGTTGCAAGGTTTTGTTCTATTGTTTTGTTCTATTGTTACGAGGTTTTGTTCTATTGTTACAGGGTTTTGTTCTATTGTTACGAAGTTTTGTTCTATTGTTGCAAGGTTTTGTTCTATTGTTTTGTTCTATTGTTACGAGGTTTTGTTCTGATTGTTACAGGGTTTTGTTCTATTGTTACGAGGTTTTGTTCTATTGTTACGAGGTTTTGTTCTGATTGTTACAAGGTTTTGTTCTATTGTTACGAGGTTTTGGTCTGATACGAGATGTTACGAGGTTTTGTTTTGATTGTTGCGAGGTTTTGTTCTATTGTTACAAGGTTTTGTTCTATTGTTACGAGGTTTTGTTCTGATTTTTACGAGGTTTTGTTCTATTGTTACAAGATTGTTCTATTGTTACAAGATTTTGGTCTGATACGAGATGTTACGAGGTTTTGTTCTATTGTTACATGGTTTTGTTCTATTGTTACGAGATTTTGGTCTGATGCGAGATGTTACGAGGTTTTGTTCTGATTGTTGCGAGGTTTTGTTCTATTGTTACGAGATTTTGTCCTAATATTACGATATGTTACAAGATTTTCTGGTTGTTACAACAAAAAAAAAGTCTGATTGTTACGGGATGTTCCCATGTTTTGTTGTATTGTTGCAAGATTTTGTTCTGGATGTTACAAGATTGTGTTATTTTTGTTCTGATTGTTACACAATGTTATGAGATTTAGTTTTTATTGTTACTAGATTTAGTTCCGATTGTTACAAGATGATTTGAGGGACACCGTCCTGGAAACCCTGGAAACCCCGGACGATAATTTGCAGATGTTCCAGACATGGAAAACACATGGAAAATTAGAAAAAGACAGAATGCCCCGGAAATACTACAGTTTGTCCTTGAAAAACTCTTTGATTTGCTGGACAATTAGAGGCTGTTATAGCAATCGTCACGGAAACGTTTGTCCCGTGTCTAAAACGCACCAAAATGCACAAAATGTCATCCGTGTTATACCAAATCTGTACCTTTAACTTTGTATCCACCTGCCGGACATGACTTTTGCATCACACATTTAATATTTTACTTTTGAAGTTTTATCACACAATTTATTTCCCACTCCAGACAAAAGAAACACTTTGTTTTATTTCCCAGTGTTCTAAGTTCAACCTTTGGCCCACAGAAATATGAGAAGTTAAGGATAAATATTTGAGTTTTACCCAAAGAATATATTAAATACGTTGGTAATGTACCACAAACTGCAGAGAGCGTGTACTGCGTGTGAACAGAATTACGGTAAAGCGTTTACATCAGTGTTTCTCAAACTGTGGTATGAGGGGCCCTTTTGTAGTTTGTGTAGTCTTTAAACGACCGTATCCATGGTCTATTCTCAAGTTAGATCGAGGTCGCTTTTCAGATCGAGTTTAGTCCTAATTTAAGTCTGAGGAAGTCCAAGTTTAGATCTGGTGGTACTTGGAAAGCCGAATACTGTTTTAGGTGGTACTCGGTGTGAAACGTTTGAGAACCACTGGATTATTACATCTTTATTAGAGAAAGTGTATTCAAAAAAAGACGCCGTTGTGTTTGATGCACTTTACGATCTGGATATGAATGGATTATGGCATGAAAATGTATCAGATTTTTAATAGCAAAATTCAAAATATTTTTATCCTAACTGCATTTTTGTTCAATGAGTCGTCCGACCTATAGGGGGCGCCGCTTATGGATCTATCAAGAGTGTTTTTTTTTTTACAGGAGTTTTGTTTATAAGAGTTCTTCTATTAAGAGTGTTTTTTAAACTTCCTATATGTTATCTGTCCTTTCCCCCTGTATTTACTGCGTTGCAACAATGAAATTTCCCCATGTGTGGACAATAAAGGAATATCTTATCTTATCTTATAAAAATGTGATCACAGAATAGCAAATTTTTTAGGTTTGTAATTTCACTTCCTGTTTGTAATTGATGACATCACACTAGGAAATTACCCAGCAAACACTGGGCCAAAACTCATCTAATGTCACAATTTTTTTTGGTGACTTTATTTTGTTGAATTGATGTTTAGAAAGTCAAAAAAGTTGTTTCTTTTGTTTAAATTCTGCATAAACTTTGACTGGAATGAGTGTCCCTGATGTGATGTCACTTCCTGTCATTTTCTACAGTTTTTTTCAACGTTTTCTCCACAAATACCTGCTTGATTGGCGTAAAACTATAACTTATACGTACAACAGGTAGAAACACACCAAATAAAGTCCAAATTAGAAAAATCGTAAAAACCTTTTCATGAAATCACTATAGAAACCAAAAAAGTCCCACAAATAATCGTGATTAAAAATGACATTGGAGCTGTTTATGAGACGAGTCGCGCCTTCTGGAAGATAATGAGAGGAGGCATGTCGCTGTGAACGGGAATGAACGGAATGCGGTCAATTAGAGGCCAAAGACGCGTCAGTCGGATACAGTCAGCGAGACGTACGGGAGGCACAAAAGCTCAGGAACTTTAGGTAACGTAATGCGGCGCGTAACCGTAATGCGGCGCGTAACCGGCTGCTCCAGTAAAGCCGTCTCCAGATTAAAGGGCCGCACCTCAGACGGAGAGATGGGGTTTAGTCGTCACCGCGGAAAAATGTATTTGAAAGGCAAATTCGACAGGTGAAACAAAACCACAACAAATCTCTCACAAAAGACTACAAAAATACAATCAGATATAGTGTAATGTAAGAGGTTTCCAATGTGTTCAGGCCCCAAAATGATCGTGCGAGATTTTATTAAAATTGGGGACGTCAAGATTATTAGGTTAAAGTGACGTATGACATGTTTTTAAGTTTTTCTAATTTGGACTTTATTTGAAGTATTTATACCTGTTGTACATATAAATAATAGTTTTACGCCGATCGAGCAGGTATTTGTGGAGAAAAGGTTGAAAAATCTGTAGAAAACGACAGGAAGTGACATCACACATCACACACACATGACATCACTCATTCCAGTCAAAGTTTATGCAGAATTTACACAAAGAAACTAATTTTTTGACTCTCTAAACATTAAAAGAACAAAAAATGGTGACTTTAGATGAGCTTTGGCCCAGTGTTTGCTGGGTAATTTCCTAGTGTGATAAAGTGTATAAACAGGAAGTCAAATTATAAACCTAAAAAATTTGCTATTCTGGGACAATTTTTTTTTTAAATGTCAGAACAATTTTAAACATATTTTAACTGCATTTTACTTCAAAGAGTTGTCCGACCTGTAGGGGGCGCTTTAATCAATTATTCATGTCACAATATGAAAAATTAAGCATTTTTTGTTCAATCTAGCGCCCAAAAATAGACCTAAATGTAAAGAACTGATTTTATCTGGTGTTTTTTTGTGTGTCACATTTAACTTTATTTTGTCGTGTATAATCATTTTCCCCCCTCACAATAATCTTTCATATTGTGACATCCCTGATTGAAAGTGGTAATAATTGTCAAAACGTGTGGAATCAGGATTAATATTGTTTATTCAAATGGTTTTATTGTGATATTGGATCTAATTTCACCCAAAATATAATAGTGTTAGTCTAAAAAGTATACTCAATACAGTCTCATTATGTTAAAATTCTATCTTTGAATCATCTCGCGATCCCCAGCTCAGTGTCCCGCGCCCCCCACGTTGGGAAACCCTGCATTGCGGTCTAATCCGGGATGGGATTTGTGGCTTCAAATGACTATTCCGTTCCCACTAAATAGTATTTGTACCAATGTATTTGTACCCACGTATTTCCTCCTTGGAGAAACGCACTTCGACAAAGGAAGCTGCCGAACGTAAATGCAGAACGCTGGCCTTCAAAATAAAATAACTCCATAATGAATTACTAGAATAAAGTTGTATTTTGATGTTGTTTTGTTTGATTTTGGTTTTATTTGATAAGTCACAGGTGGAGAATATTCACTGATAGCAGAGTGTACTTGTACATTTATGATCTTTTGCGCTCGTAGGTCGATGGGTGAGCGTCGATTTTCATTCGGTGCAGGAAAGAGCGGGAAAAGCAGTGTGGAAAGTTAAGTCTGTCTGTAATAAACCCGGGAGGGGCTTTGGAAAAATGCAGAGGGAACACTGGTATACATGTGCGAGTCTGTTTCCATGAAAGGGTTCAGGCCGGGTTCGGGCCTGATTTAGAACTGGTTTGGAACTGGTTCAGATCTGCACAGTTCTGGACTCATTCAAATCCCGGTCTAGCCCCGTTTATGTCCCTGATTTCGTCCCTGGTTCCATCCCAGTTTTTTTTGTCTCTGCCCTACTTTGTCCGGTCCTGTTCCGGTCTTTTCTCTGTCCTGTTTCAATTGTGTTTGGATCCTGTTCCGGTCCTGTTTCAGTCTTGTTTTTGGTCCTGTTTCAGTCTTGTTTTTGGTCCTGTTTCAGTCTTGTTTTTGGTCCTGTTCCAGTCTTGTTTTGATCCTGTCTTGGTCTTGTTTCGATCTTGTTTTTGGTTTGGTTTCGATCCTGGTTAAGTCCTGTTTCGGTCCTGTTTTGGTCCTGTTTTGGTCTTGTTGCAGTCTTGTTTTGGTCTTGTTTCGAACGTGTTTTTGGTTTGGTTTCAATCCTGTTTCGTCTTGTTTTGGTCCTGTTTTGTCTTGTTTTGGTCCTGTTTTGTCTTGTTTTGGTCCTGTTTTGTCTTGTTTTGGTCCTGTTTTGGTCCCGTATCGGTCTCTTGATTCGTCCCTTGTTCTTCCTGGTTCACTGCAGCTTTACTCTGGTTCACACATGATCCGGTCCTGGTCCAGTTCTGTTTCAATCCCGTCTCGCTTTTGATTTATTCTTTTAGACTATTTATACCTTGTTTATTCCTGTTCCGTTCCTAATTGTGTCCTTGTTTAGTCTAAAAAGAGTATGAAATGTTTATGATTCAAGTGTAAAACTGGTATTATTTATTTCTAAGGAATAAAACAGACTGTACTTTTATCTGAGTTTAGATTAGAATAATTGTTCTTTCTTATTTAAAATATAAAGTGCGTGTTTAACTGTTAAAAACATACGGTCATGAATAAATACTGAACATACGTCACCAACACCAATGTTTACATACACCTGGTCTTTATCTGATTTCTCGAGTGATCAGATTACCGAAACCTCTGTCGTGAGTAATCTGATTTCGTTTCCGATTGTTCACGTCGGGGCAGGATGTGACGAGGGAAAACGATTTGAAAATGGGCAAACTGATGTTTTCCGAGCCTCACCAAGTATTTGTGACGATCAGATTGTCAAAACACAGCAATAATCTGATCTAATTACTGAGTTTTGTTAATATTATAGTTCAGTTTTTCATGTTTAGTGATATAAATGTACCCACTGTGATAAAATGTTGCTAAACACAAATTATACTTACTGTCTATATCAATAAAAGGTCTTAAAAGAAGCTGGTTCTGTGCATCTCTAATTGGAATCTCCCCCTCCTCTCTGATTGGCTGTTTGCAGGTGGAGTGGGCGGGGCAACGATGGCGGGGTCCTCGGTGAAGGTGGCCGTGAGGGTGCGTCCGTTCAACGCCCGGGAAATCACGCGGAACGCCAAGTGCGTCATCCAGATGCAGGGGAACTCCACGTGTGAGTAGCACGGCTAGCTCCACGCTACGCTCGCCATAGGAAGAGCGCTAGTGCTAACCACGCTAATGCTAACGTTCTAAATCTCTTGGAACTTGGATTAACTATATGAAAAATATGAAAAATATTGTTTTTTGGTAAATGAAAGCCACAGACACATGTGAGTGACTGGTTCAAACACATTTACAGTGTTATTTTACATTTAAAACAATTATTTAATGGCAGATTAGGATTATTTATGAAGGTAAAATCATTATTTTTAGGTTATGCTTGACAAATATGTATATAAATGTACTTCAAAAGGTTGAAGTACATTTGGTCTATTCCTGTGTTATTTATCGTTTATCATTTTAAACAGAGAAACGTGTCAAAAAATAAAATAAAAATACATATATGACAAATACTCTGATTCTCAAATTCTGATCTTTTTTAAATAGAAAAGCAAACAAACTTAACATTTCTGCTTTGTAAGCTCAACATCCTTTTTTAATTTTGTATTTAAAGACTTAAAACTGTTCTAGATCTGTTTGTTTATCAGTGAAAACATACTTCAGTTTGCCTCCAGTCGCCTTCATCTAAACCAGGTCTAAACCAGGTCTAAACCAGGTCTAAACCAGGTCTAAACCAGGTCTAAACCAGGATTAAACCAAGAACAAACCAGGACTAAACCAGGACGAAACCAGGACTAAACCAGGACCAAACCAAAACCAAACCTAGACTAAACCAGGACTAAGCCAGGACTAAGCCAGGACTAAAGCAGGACCAAACTTAGACTAAACCTGGACTAAACCTGGACTAAACTTGGACTAAACCTGGACTAAACTTGGACAAAACCTGGACTAAACCTGGACTAAACCAGGACTAAACGACCGCTGAAATAACACAAATACTTTGTTGTAAACTATACTTTTAAACCTGCAGTTGGCCTGGATTGTGTCAAGATGTTCTGCTCGTTTGTTTTCCTTTTTCGCGCCCCGCTGTTTATGACTCGACACTCGGAACTACAATCCCAGCATGCCTCTGTGATCATGTGACCTGCTGCTGCTGCCGTTTCCTGTTTCAGAGTTATTCCTGTCGCGGATATTTCAGTCCCAAACATTTACTCATCAGTGACGACTCGGCCATCGCTTTCCAACATTACTATTATTCTCAATGCTAACGCTAGTGCTAATGCTAGTGCGAATGCGAATGCTAATGCTAATGCTAGTGGAACTTTAAAACAGTGGAGATCAAAACAGAAAATGAATTATTTCTGATGTTACACAGTATAAAAATGTTGGTTAATTGTCTTTTTATTTTTATTGTGGTTTCAAGAATGGATTTGCCTCAAGTCACATTGTGGTTTCCGTGGGAACCAAAGGTGAAGCGCCTGAACGCACCAAAACAAACGTGTAAACGCAGATGGACGTCCTGCAGCCCATTTGAGCAGAAATACAAAATCACAACAGCCGTTTCCTCGAAGGAAAAACAGATTAAACAATGTTTATAGCAGAATACACAGGGGAGGAGAGATCTGACCCGGGACTAAACCAGGACTAAACCTGGACTGAACCAGGACTAAACCAGGTCTAAACCAGGTCTAAACCAGGACTAAACCTGGACTGAACCAGGACTGAACCAGGACTAAACCAGGACTAAACCAGGACTAAACCAGGACTAAACCTGGACTGAACCAGGACTGAACCAGGACTAAACCAGGACTAAACCAGGACTAAACCAGGTCTAAACCAGGTCTAAACCAGGACTAAACCTGGACTGAACCAGGACTGAACCAGGACTAAACCTGGACTGAACCAGGACTAAACCTGGACTAAACCAGGACTAAACCTGGACTGAACCAGGACTGAACCAGGACTGAACCAGGACTGAACCAGGACTGAACCAGGACTAAACCTGGACTGAACCTGGACTGAACCTGGACTAAACCTGGACTAAACCTGGACTAAAGCAGGACTAAACCAGGACTAAACCTGGACTAAACCAGGACTGAACCTCGACTAAACCTGGACTAAACCAGGACTGAACCTGGACTGAACCTGGACTGAACCAGGACTAAACCTGGACTAAACCAGGACTAATCCAGGACTGACCCGGGACTGAACATGTCTAAACCAGGACTAAACCTGGACTGAACCAGGACTGAACCTGGACTAAACCTGGACTAAACCTGGACTGAACCTGGACTAAACCTGGACTAAACCAGGACTAAAGCAGGACTAAACCTGGACTAAACCAGGACTGAACCTCGACTAAACCTGGACTAAACCTGGACTAAACCTGGACTAAACCTGGACTAAACCTGGACCGAACCTGGACTGAACCAGGACTAAACCAGGACTAAACCTGGACTGAACCAGGACTAAACCAGGACTAAACCAGGACTAAACCAGGTCTAAACCAGGTCTAAACCAGGACTAAACCAGGACTAAACCTGGACCGAACCTGGACTGAACCAGGACTAAACCAGGACTAAACCTGGACTGAACCAGGACTAAACCAGGACTAAACCAGGACTAAACCAGGTCTAAACCAGGTCTAAACCAGGTCTAAACCAGGACTAAACCAGGACTAAACCTGGACTGAACCTGGACTGAACTTGGACTGAACCTGGACTAAACCAGGACTAAACTAGGACTAAACCAGGACTAATCCAGGACTGACCCGGGACTGAACATGTCTAAACCAGGACTAAACCTGGACTGAACCTGGACTAAACCAGGACTAAACCAGGACTAAACCAGGACTAAACCTGGACCGAACCTGGACTGAACCTGGACTGAACCTGGACTGAACCAGGTCTAAACCAGGTCTAAACCAGGACTAAACCAGGACTAAACCTGGACCGAACCTGGACTGAACCAGGACTAAACCAGGACTAAACCAGGACTAAACCAGGTCTAAACCAGGTCTAAACCAGGACTAAACCAGGACTAAACCTGGACTGAACCTGGACTGAACTTGGACTGAACCTGGACTAAACCAGGACTAAACTAGGACTAAACCAGGACTAATCCAGGACTGACCCGGGACTGAACATGTCTAAACCAGGACTAAACCTGGACTGAACCTGGACTAAACCAGGACTAAACCTGGACTGAACCTGGACTGAACCTGGACTGAACCAGGACTAAACCTGGACTGAACCTGGACTGAACCTGGACTAAACCTGGACTAAACCTGGACTGAACCTGGACTAAACCTGGACTGAACATGTCTAAACCAGGACTAAACCTGGACTGAACCTGGACTAAACCAGGACTAAACCTGGACTGAACCTGGACTGAACCTGGACTGAACCTGGACTAAACCTGGACTGAACCTGGACTGAACCTGGACTAAACCTGGACTAAACCTGGACTGAACCTGGACTAAACCTGGACTAAAGCAGGACTAAACCCGGACTAAACCTGGACTAAACCAGGACTAAACCAGGACTAGACCAGGACTAAACCTGGACTGAACCTGGACTGAACCTCGACTAAACCTCGACTAAACCTGGACTAAACCTGGACTGAACCAGGACTGAACCAGGACTAAACCAGGACTAAACCTGGACTGAACCTGGACTGAACCTGGACTGAACCTGGACTAAACCAGGACTAAACCTGGACTGAACCTGGACTGAACCTGGACTGAACCAGGACTAAACCTGGACTGAACCTGGACTGAACCTGGACTAAACCTGGACTGAACCTGGACTGAACCTGGACTGAACCTGGACTAAACCTGGACTAAAGCAGGACTAAACCCGGACTAAACCTGGACTAAACCAGGACTAAACCAGGACTGAACCTCGACTAAACCTCGACTAAACCTGGACTAAACCTGGACTGAACCAGGACTGAACCAGGACTGAACCAGGACTAAACCAGGACTAAACCTGGACTAGACTGTGGGGTCAGAACCAGGAGGAGAGAGGGCGTCTCACATGTTTAATCTGCTTATCTGTTATTGACCAGTGACTGTGTCATTGTTTGTTTGTGGTTGATTCGTTTTCCTTCTGTTGATTAAATCGTCACTTCTGGGACGGTCGCCGCGGCAACTGCTGACGAAAAGTTTGATTTCTCGGTTTCAAACATCTGCCTTTCCTTTCCTACTCGAGTAAGTGTTTTTCACCCGTGTGTCTCGGCGCTAATGCCAACCACACCGCCCTCCAAAACAAACACCACTACAATCCCAGCATGCCTCAGTGACCATGTGACCGCACAGTCGGGTGTTGCCGCGGTAATGCGTCCGTCTGTGTGTCTGGCGTTGACGACGAGACTCATGATGTTTTGTGGACTTCGGAGCTTCAAGTTTGACGTCAACATTTGGACTCCGATACCCAGAATGCCGCAGTGTTGACGCGACTTCCTGCCATAGCCGCCAATCCAGTTCGTCTGTCGTCGTTTTACTGTCGTATTAGTTTTATTTTTTTTCAGTGAACAAAAAACACATCGGAAAGACACAACGAGACGTCAACGATAACAAACGACCGACATAAGTTACAAAACGCTGAAAAAATCAAGTTAATACGATAAAAACAACCAAGCAAAGGGCGAGATGCTAACAGTTAAAGTGCATCGCTCAAGCTCGTGTGGGAAGAAGGTTTCAGCGCGAGAGGTTTCACATTCGGTCATTTTAAGCGTTTCTCTCTTTCGATGCGACATTAGCGAACAGAGATACGAGACGACTTTTGACTGTGTCTTTTGTGAATTCTCTCTCTACGTTTGCGCGAAAAGAAAATTCGCCGACGAGCCTCCTTCACGATGTTCCTCGCGTTTCTGTCAATATTCCGCGTCAGACCAATAAAACTTACACTCTCCTTTCACTATTTGTACTTTTCGACGGTGAATTTGCGTGTTTTAGAAGCGTGTTCGGACGTCGCTTGTTCTCTTTACTCCGCCCGACGACCGTTTGTACCTCCGTGAGATGACTCATCGTTTTCTCTGATGACACCTGCGACCGTTGCATCGTCAGCAGATTTAACGATTTAGATTACGATCACGAGAAACAGAACAGTTTAACGTTTAGAGAGTGAATAGCACTGGCCATATGACACACCCCTGAGGGCTCCCGCATAATGAACACTGTATTATGTCATATTGTGAGTGCAAAATGTGCGCGTCAGATCGTTGGTGGTGGTGTGGGGGTTGAAGACGACAAAAAATCAGACTTTTTTTCGTGACAAATATCGTAATTAGAAGCTAAGATTGTGAAACGGCGCGCGCTTTAAAGCGCGCCGCACATTTCAGAACGTGTCCGCAGACGCCTGAGCTACAGAGTCGACCGGTTTTTACTCGGGAGAAAAGCCCCCGGAGACATTCGAGTTGTAAAAACCCAACGGTTCCATTCGCTGCTCCACGTTTTGTTTATTTCGCAAGTAAAAGTTCAGATTTGCCCTTGAGGCGAAACGCTGCAGGTGAATTGGAAGCAAATTTTGAATGTAAAGATATCAATTTGAAACTTCCCTTGTTGTTAACTCACAAAAATGTAAGAAAAACTTATATTACAAGTTTGTAATTCAACAACAAGATATAAAAGTGTTTTATGTGTAAAAATGGGCAAAATTGTAAATTTTTGCGACAAATACATCTAACAAAATGTATAATGCCAGGTGTATGTATACGGAGGCCTAATTTTTGAGACTTAAAACTTTAATAAATCAGACTTAAACGAGATTTAAGACCAAACACAATTTCAACTCTACTTTAAAGTGTCGGTGTAATCCCTCATTCGTCCAGGCGTGTTCCATAGTAGAAAAAGCTTCAGTTGTAGTCATCTGGACTCAGTTTGAAAAAATAGACGTTTCGACTCTCATCCAAGAGTCATTGTCAATAACAGAATTTAGGTCGAGAACTCCGATATTAATACTGTTCTGTGGTAAGTCCTGCCCATTGGGCGGAGCCTTCCTGAAGTAGAAAGAGTTGTTTGTTTCAACAGAAACTCCCCCTTGTATCTACCGAGCTAGCCTATTCAGAATCTTAATGGGCTATTAGAGTCCTCTTTGTCTTTGTGAGACCCTGGCTCAACCACCCTGAGTACCTGATTAGCATCTGAATGTCCTCTACCTTTCCAGGGGTTCAGTAACCCATTATAAATAACAGGAAGATTAAACCTTAGCCCTCCATTTCTGTTTAAAGAAGGTCTTTCTTTTTTAACAACTCTTTCTACTTCAGGAAGGCTCCTCCCAATGGGCGGGTCTTACCACAGAACAGTATTAATATCGGAGTTCTCGACCTAAATTCTGTTATTGACAATGACTCTTGGATGAGAGTCGAAACGTCTATTTTTTCAAACTGAGTCCAGATGACTACAACTGAAGCTTTTTCTACTATTTCTACTTTAAAGTGCCTATGACTAATAGGCTCTAATTCTAATTTGGACTTTATTTGGTGTAGTTGTACCTGTTATAAATTATAGTTTTACACCGATCGAGCAGGTATTTGTGGAGAAAATGTTGAAAAATCTGTAGAAAATCACAGGAAGTGACATCACACCAGGGACACACATTCCAGTCAAAGTTTATGCATAAATTACACAAAGAAACAACTTTTTTGACTCTCTAAACATTAATTCAACAAAATAAAGTCGCACTCATATATTTTTATTTGTCAGATAAAAAAAAACTGTGACATTAGATGAGTTTTGGCCCAGTGTTTGCTGGGTAATTTCCTAGTGTGATGTCATCAATTACAAACAGGAAGTGAAATGATAAACCTACACAAAGTGCTATTCTGTGAATTTTTTTTTTAATGAATTTTGGCTAAATTCAAAATATATTCATCTCTTAATTGCATTTTAGTTCAATGAGTCGTTCGACCTGTAGGGGGCGCTTTAAAGGCTGAATTTAAAGTGCAGATGATTACTTAAGAACTTTTTACAACCGCTTTATATATTAAAGTGTTGAAGATTTTAAATATACAGATTCAAAAATAATAAAATGGAATGTTCGGTAAATCTGAGGAAAAGATGTGAGGGTTTAAAAAAATATATTTTTTTTTCATGGGTTTTTTATGTTCTGGAGTAGAAAGTGTCCAGTTGCAATATTGGCTTCTAGTTTCTCCTCTCAGCTGTTTTTTCGACTGAAAAATTGTGTTTTTTAAGATGAAATTCTGGTTAAAACGTCACAAAAACACTGTAGTTCGCCTGCATAAAACATTTTGCGGTCTTTTCTCGCCGTAATCCCTCATTACGTACGTTTACCGCCTCGTCGCGTCCCAGCATGCCTCTGTGGTCATGTGATCTGTCGCCATTTCAACACCCTGTTATTATTAGTCGGCGAGTATTTCTGTCCGAGGCGTTAATGAAGGTAATAGTTCAAAATCCCAAAATACTATTACTTAAAATACTGGCCGGTACAACGTATGTATAACTACTACTACTATCACTACTATTACTACTACTACTCCTACTACTGCTTTTAAAGTGCCCCCTACAGGCTGGACGACTCATTAAGCTAAAACGCAGTTAAGATAAATATATTTTGAATTTAGCTAAAAATTATACAAATTTCATCACAGAATAGCACATTTTTTAGGTTTATAATTTCACTTCCTGTTTGTATTCAATGACATCACAGTAGGAAATTACCCAACAAACACTGGGCAAAAAAAATCTAATGTCACAGTTTTTTATTTGACAAATAAAAATATATGAGAGTGACTTTATTTTGTTGAGTTAATGTTTAGAATGTCAAAAAAGTTTTTTTTTTGTGTAAATTCTGCATAAACTTTGTCTGGTGTGATGTCACTTCCTGTCAATTTCAACAGATTTCTCCACGTTTTCTCCACAAATATTGGTGTAAAACTATAATTTATATGTACAACAGGTATAAATACACCAAATAAAGTCAATATTAGAAAATTGTAAAAACCTGTCATGGGCCCTTTAACTTCTTGGCTTCTGGAATAATTGAAGACGTTGCGTGTTCTCTGCAGTTTTATTCCCCGACACGTCACGAGTTTGACCAAACAAAGGCTGCATTCTTATCGCACCATCTTTGATACAAAATAATTACATTTGGCGTTCTCCGTCTCATGGCCGAGAACCACAAGTCTCTCGTGTCGGGCGGCGAGTGAACGTTTTTTAAATCTCCTCGTGGCGAATGTGAAGACCAGATCAAGAGTTAGTTTTAAAGTGACGTTCGAAATTGTTGACTTTATTTGGTGTGTTTATACCTGTCGTACATATAAATGATAGTTTTACATCAATCGAGCAGGTGTTTGTGGAGGAAATGTGGAAAAATCTGTAGAAAAATGGCAGGAAGTGACATCACACCAGGGAGACTCATTCCAGTCAAAGTTTATGCAGAATTTACACAAAGAAACTACGTTTTTACCCTTAAAACATGAATTCAACAAAATAAAGTCGCTCTCATATAATTTTATTTGTCAGATTAAAAAAATTGTGACATTAGATGAGTTTTGGTCCAGTGTTTGCTGGGTAATTTCCTAGTGTGATGTCATCGATTACAAACAGGAAGTGAAATGATACACCTAAAAAAAATTGCTATTCCGGATACAATTTTTAAAATGTTTAGCAAAATTAAAAAATATGTTTGTCTTTTGTTTATAAATCTGGAAAAAAAATTATAATAAATAAAAAATAATAATAAAAATAAATAATACATAATGATAATAAAACTGACTTTAAAGCAGTCATACCACACAAATAAGAGGATAAAGTAATATTTCTGCACTTTATTGGATAATTATATATGTTTTGTGTGAAACTTGAACCTCAGCCCAATGTTTACAGACACGTTTTGGAACATTTGGTTGTTAAAATATTGTCTGAACGTTATGCTCACAATCGCCCTCCTTAACTGGAAAAAGTACTACGCGCAGAGCAGAAAAGCAGTATTTCATATTGTGTGGTTTTATTTTGAAGGAGGAGCTGTGGCTAATTCTGATATTTGCCGATATTACACTTTGTAAAATGATTGCAAGGTCCAAAGTTTTGTTTTAAGTTGCACATTTTTACAGGAAAATAGCTGCAACATTTATTTTATTTTGTTTTGTTTCTGTAAGCTGGTGAATAGGAAAAAATCTTAAAATTAAAGGGATCATTTTGAAACTTCTCCTGTTGTTCACTCACATAAATATAAGAAAAAAATGTAGTTTTTCATCATAAATATAAAAATAAGACTTTACGTGTAAAAACTCCCCAAATTGCTCTCATTTTCGACATTTAAATCTGAAAAATCAACAGAAGCAGGTCATAAACACCTTGGTTTTGTCGACACATTAGATAAAAAACATAATGCGCAGAGGAGAGTTAGTATATATTTAGGTTTTCAGTAAACTAGAGCTGACAATTTGCCTTTTTTGAGAGGTTTAACTTGAATTAATCAGGTATAGAATCCAATATCAACAAATCCTTCTGTACGTTTCATCAAACGTTTATTAAGTTCCAGAGTGTAAACTTTGGAGTGAGTTTAAGGCCCGATCTTGATGTCTTTGTGGTAGAAAAATGCAAAGTTACAACATCCCAGAGAAAGATGTGAGCAAATTCAGTGAAATATCGTATTTTTCGGATTATAAGTCACCATAAAATGCATAATAGAGAAGAAAAAAACCTATATAAGTCTCACTGGAGTATAAGTCGCATTTTTGGGGGAAATGTATTTGATAAAATTTAAGACCAAGAACAGACATTTCATCTTGAAATGTAGTTTAAAATAATAACAGATGAGAGAACATGGTGAATAGGTGTACGTATGCTAACGCTAACACCTTCAGCTACATGACATATGCTAACGCTAACACCTTCAGCTACATGACGTATGCTAACGCTAACACCTTCAGCTACATGACGTATGCTAACGCTAACACCTTCAGCTACATGACATATGCTAACGCTAACACCTTCAGCTACATGACGTATGCTAACGCTAACACCTTCAGCTACATGACGTATGCTAACGCTAACACCTTCAGCTACATGACGTATGCTAACGCTAACACCTTCAGCTACATGACGTATGCTAACGCTAACACCTTCAGCTACATGAGGCACAGACAGAACTGTGGTAAGTGTCTGGTATGTTAACGTAACATATGAACAGTTATTCAGATAACTATAGCATAAAGAACATGCTAACAAGTTTAGCAAAGCATCAGTTTTACCCCAAATCACTAAATCCACTGAATTCTTCTTCCTCTGTGTCACTTCTAAACAACTCCACAAACTCCAGAGGAAGAGGAAGTGCAGAATCTTCTTCTGCGTCGCTTAAAGCCTAGAGCGCCCTCTTGAGGTTGTCGGTGGGGAAATAATGAAGTCGCTCTGGAGTATAAGTCGCACCCCGGCCAAAACTATGGAAAAATTTGCAACTTATAGTCCGGAAAATACGGTAATTTAAAACACATCGGAGCAGATTTGATTGTTCCGTTCTTTCCGCGTAAAAGTTTAGATGTTGAGCGTTCAAACTGTCCAAAAAAACAACAAAAACAGAGGTTCGCCTGTCGCGTCTCGCCTGAAATACTTGTACTTTCACCTGGAGTTTTGTTTTCTTCGTGCACATTTTGCCTCGTTCCTGTGACGTGCTCGGCCGTTTTGTCGCTTCCGTGCGAGCGTCTGGAATGATGCGGTCTGCGTTGTGTGTTGCAGGCATCAGTAACCCCAAACAGAGCAAAGATGGAGCCAAGACCTTCACGTTCGACTATTCCTACTGGTCCCACACCACGGTTCGTACAAACACGGGACTTTCCATCGTTTCAAATGTGGCACAAAAACGTGACAAACGACCCCCCAAAAAAAAGACGATAAATATTCAGATTCGGATCGTTTCTCCTTTTTGTTTCCAGGACGAGGACCCCGCTTTTGCCCCTCAGAGACAAGTGTACAAAGACATCGGCGAGGAGATGCTGCTTCACGCGTTTGAAGGTTAAACTCCGCCTCCTTCTCGCCATCGTCCGCTGATCAAAACGACGAATGGGATTCTTGCTAACGCGACGTGTGGCGTGTGTTTCCAGGGTACAACGTGTGCATTTTCGCGTATGGCCAGACGGGGGCAGGAAAGAGCTACACCATGATGGGCAAACAGGAGGCGGGGCAAGAGGGCATCATCCCTCAGGTGGGCGGCGCTGAAGACGGTGCCACAGCCGAGAGTCATCGAGACGTTTTCCCACTGAACCTTGTGACGTTTGTGTCCTCAGCTTTGTGAAGAACTGTTCCAGAAAACAGGACACAACCAGGACCCGGATCTGCAGTACTCTGTGGAGGTGCTAAACCAGGGCTAAACTATGCCTTAACCAGGGCTAAACCAGGGCTAAACCGGGGCTAAACCAAGGCTAAACCAGGGCTAAACCAAGGCTAAACCAGGGCTAAACCAGGGCTAAACCAGGACTAAACCGGGGCTAAACTATGCCTTAACCAGGGCTAAACCAGGGCTAAACCAGGGCTAAACCAGGGCTAAACCAGGGCTAAACCAAGGCTAAACCAGGACTAAACCGGGGCTAAACTAAGGCTAAACCAGGGCTAAACCGGGGCTAAACCGGGGCTAAACCAGGACTAAACCGGGGCTAAACCAAGGCTAAACCAGGGCTAAACCGGGACTAAACCAGGATTAAACCAGGACTAAACTAGGTCTTAACCGGGACTAAACCGGGGCTAAGTCGGGGCTAAGTCGGGGCTAAGTCGGGGCTAAGTCGGGGCTAAGTCGGGGCTAAGTCGGGGCTAAACAAGAATATTATGTATGAGGAATGCTTCTGTCGGTATCTTAGCTTGCAGAAGAATGTGTGTGCCAGGTGTGTGCCAGGTGTGTGTGTGTGTGTGTGTGTGTGTGTGTGTGTGCGTGTGTGTGCGTGTCTGTGTGCCATGTGTGTGTCTTTTTATTGTAAAAATAAGAGCATGCAGTGTGAGTTAAGGCTTCACAAGAATGTAAACATGTGCTTGTTTAACACTGCAGAGTGGGATCTGGGCTTCATAGAGCGTCCTACAGATCGGGAAAGATCAGACCAGGACTTGAACCCGTCTTCTGTCGTCCCTCCAGGTCTCGTATATGGAGATTTACTGTGAGCGAGTGAGGGACTTGCTAAACCCGATGTCTCAGGGAACTCTCAAAGTCCGGGAGCATCCGATCCTGGGTCCCTACGTCCAAGACCTGTCCAAGCTCGCCGTGACGGGATTCTCCGACATCCAGGACCTGATGGATGCTGGGAACAAAGCCAGGTCTGACCCCGCACCGGGACCTGGACCAGAACTTGAGCCAGTACTGGACCTAGACCTGGACCAGGACGTGGACCAGGACGTGGACCAGGACGTGGACCAGACTTTGGATATTGACCATGACTAGAACTAGAATTAGGGCTTAAATCTGGACCAAGACTGGACTGGATTTTATTTTCCAAAAGTGTGTGTTTCAAACTTGTTTTATGTTTTTGCAGAACTGTAGCTGCCACAAACATGAACGAGACGTCGTCCAGATCTCACGCCGTTTTCACCATCGTCTTCACTCAGAAGCGCAGAGACCAGCTGACCGGCCTCGATACCGAGAAGGTACCACCAGAACCCGGACTGTGACCCCACCTCTGACCTGGTGTAGACCTAGTGTAGATCTAGTGTAGACCTGGTGTAGATCTGGTGTAGACCTAGTGTAGACCTAGTGTAGATCTAGTGTAGATCTGGTGTAGATCTAGTGTAGACCTAGTATGGATCTGGTGTAGACCTAGTGTAGACCTAGTGTAGATCTAGTGTAGATCTGGTGTAGATCTAGTGTAGACCTAGTGTAGATCTAGTGTAGATCTGGTGTAGATCTAGTGTAGACCTAGTATGGATCTGGTGTAGACCTAGTGTAGACCTAGTGTAGATCTAGTGTAGATCTGGTGTAGACCTAGTGTAGACCTAGTGTAGATTTGGTGTAGATCTGGTTTAGACCTAGTGTAGATCTAGTGTAGATCTGGTGTAGATCTGGTGTAGATCTGGTGTAGACCTAGTGTAGATCTGGTGTGTATCTGGTGTAGATCTGGTGTAGATGGTGCTAGTCGGTGACTTGTTCTCAGTTTTAAATGGTCTGTTTTGTCCAGGTGAGTAAGATCAGTCTGGTGGATCTGGCTGGAAGTGAACGAGCCGATTCTTCTGGCGCAAAAGGAACACGACTAAAGGTAAGACAACAGTAGTATAAGTAAAGTATTCTCATCTGTATAAATACTTTTTGCTGTGTATAACTTGAATGAATTTGATTGTTTTTGTCTTCAGGAAGGAGCCAATATCAACAAGTCCCTGACGACGCTGGGCAAAGTCATCTCCGCTCTGGCTGAAATGGTCAGAGCAGCAGCAAATCTCAATTTACAAAAGTCAAATCGTTCTCAAATATTGAATATATTTTTTTGTTTTTATTTATAGCAAGGCACAAAAAAAAGGAAAAGCGACTTCATTCCCTACAGAGACTCAGTCCTGACCTGGCTC
>NW_027315857.1:23097310-23184810 GCF_026437365.1 Eucyclogobius newberryi | reverse complement strand
GATCCCCCGACCAATGGCATCGAAGAAAACCAAAGCCCCGCCTCCCCAGGTTTGTTTTCATAGCAGTAAAAAAAAACGAGATCAATAAAAGCGTACTTAAGTTTGAACGTGAACGCGTCCGTCCGACAGGCGGCGATGCGTCCAGCGGCGACGTCTCTCTCAACTCTGACATCTTATTGGACGACGAGGCGGAGGGGGAGGGGTCTGACGGAGTGGAGCCAATCAGCAAAGAGGAGGCGGCCGAGAGACTTATGGTAAAACCGTAATTCTTACATTGCGAGTGAAATGTGTTTTGCCGGGTGTTTGGGTGAAAGTTAGACCGCTGTGCGCCGTCCGTTTATCTAAAGATAGAGAGGAAGCAGGAAGTGCGCCGTTAGCAGGCTAGCTGTTGTTAGCTTTACTGCTCTGGCCTCCGTAAAGTCGTGAAAAGCGCGTACAGAACTCATCCTGGTGAATAATTAGGCCGCTCAGAATGTATTAGCCGCGTGAGAAATGGTTTTAAGGTGGTAAAAACCTGGTACAGCTCCTTTAATGTCGACATATTACGCAAAAACTTGTCAAAATTGTCTGTCTGTATCAATATTGTAATTTAAAATGTTTAAAATGTAAAATAATGAGCCTCAAGTGTTGATTTTAACTATACAGCTGACAAAAGCGTAATATGTCGTTTTTAATGGGGCTGTATCTGATTTTTACTGTTTATTGAAACTTGACAAACAGAATTACCGTATTTTCCGGACTATAAGTAGCAGTTTTTTTCATAGTTTTGGCCGGGGTGCAACTTATACTTATACTTATACTCCAGTGCAACTTATATGTTTTTTTTCTTCTCTATTATGCATTTTGCGGCTGGTGCGACTTATACTCCGGTGCAACTTATAGTCTGGAAAATACGGTAGTTCATTTTAAACTCTTTACAGCTGCACATGTGTCGCTCACTTAACTAAGGCTTTCCCAGCATCAGAAATATGATATGATATTCACCACAATGAGTTTTATGAGCACTTTTCACAAGTTTTTGTCATCACGGGTAAAGCTAACAAACATTAGCATGCTAACGGCGCACTTCCTGCTTCTCGTCCAACAAAACGCTTTATATTTAAATGCAGAGAACACACCGCGGTCTCATTTTCACCCGAATAGATGCTTTTTACAATATATCTGAACTGAGGCATAACAGATTTTACTTAATTACTCGCAAAACAGTCGGGAACGTGAACTACTTCTGTTCTTCACGCGTTGAATGTTCCCTTTGACGTCGACTTTTGCAGGAGACGGAGAAGATGATCGCCGAGCTGAACGAGACGTGGGAGGAGAAGCTGAGGAAGACCGAGTCCATCCGATTGGAAAGGTCCGAGCGTCCTCTCTGAGCGTAAACCGTCTCTTTGTACCTCCAGACTAACATGTGTCGCGTCACCACAGGGAGGCGCTGCTGGCCGAGATGGGCGTGTCCATCAAGGAAGACGGAGGAACTCTGGGCGTGTTCTCCCCGAAAGGAGTGAGTGACAAACCAATGAGGTCGCAATGTTATATAAGAACCAAACAGTCTCATGGAGGCAAAATGAAGTGGTTTTAATTCAAGCTAAAGTTG
The DNA here is from genome assembly GCF_026437365.1 of Eucyclogobius newberryi. Lineage (NCBI taxonomy): Eukaryota > Metazoa > Chordata > Actinopteri > Gobiiformes > Gobiidae > Eucyclogobius > Eucyclogobius newberryi. The sequence goes on along the minus strand of NW_027315857.1, from coordinate 23,183,219 downwards.
AAGAAAAATATATGAATATAAAGGTATTTAAGGTATATAAAAGTATTTTTTTTTTTCAAACATTAAAAAAAAAAAAAAAAAAAAAATACAAATACATAATAAATAAATGCAAAAATAGATATAAAAATAAATAAATAAAATTAAATATATTAAATTAAATAAATTAAATGAATTAAATTAAATAAATAAATAAAACATAAAAAAATAATGATGAATACATACATACATACATACATACATACATACAAAAATAAATAGATACAAAATAAATAGATACAAAATAAATAAAATAGATTTGATTAAATAAAATAAAATAAAATAAATACAATCAGAACCAGAGAGAACACAAGATAAGTAATGGAATAAAGTTAAAAAATAAAGTGGTGGCAACGGTTAAATCATATCAAGTTCAAAATCACCCATTTTGTCTATTAAAATGTGTATGTTTTCATGTTGAATCCAGAGGTTGTTTTTCCATCGTGTCTGTTGCGATTTTAGTCCAATCCTTAACGCAAGAGTGAATTTACAAGTCGTAGTTTGGTCAATCCCACTTGAACGCAGCATTAACGCCGCTCGTCTGATCCGCAGCGGCTTCAAAACGTGAACCACAAATCGTCCCTTCTTCCTCTCAGCCAGGGACAGGATTCGAACCGCAGAACTTGACCCAAAAACCGCACGTTTACCGTTTTTATCTTCCCAGACGCCTCACCTGGTCAACCTGAACGAAGACCCGCTGATGTCCGAATGTCTGATCTACTACATCAAAGAAGGAGTGACCAGGTAAACACAAGACCATTCAGCTGTTCGGACGGGATTATCTCTCAGAACATTTAAACTTTTATATGGAAGCAACACAACTTTCTTTATAACTTGTTTTTTTAGTTTTTCTAATCCATTTCATGCATATTTCTCTGGGACGTTGTAACTTCAAAGGCCGTTTACTTAAATTGCCCTTTTCTCCCACAGAGACATAAAAGATTTTGACGGATCGTGCGGAAGGATTTGTTGATATGTAATTCTGAACCTGATTTATTAAAGTTTTAAGTCTTAAAAAATGAAACGAAATTCAAGTTTTTGCGCCAATTTTTGGTCAGATCTCAAAAACTGAATCCAAAATCCCCTCTGTAATTGTTATTTTTTTGGATGAAATACCGTATTTTCTGGAGTACAAGTCGCACCAGCCAAAAAATGCATAATCGAGAAGAAAAAAAACATATATAAGTCGCACTGGAGTATGAGTATATAGGTATAGATATAAGCAGAAGTCGCACTCCGGCCAAAACTATGAAAAAAAGTGCGACTTGTCCGGAAAATACGGTAATCACACCACAAAATGAACCAAGGAATTTAAATCTAGCTTTGTCCATTTTTCAAATTTCTAAATGTGCCAAATGTGTGCAATCTGGTTGTTTTTTTACACTTCAATTTTTTTTTTTCGAAAACTTGTATACTTACACTTGTTTTTCTTACATTTATCTGAGTAAAAGTCTTAAACTCTGACCTGTTTAAATCCTCCTGCCGTGTCCTCACAGATGTGTTGTGTTTGTGTTTCCAGAGTGGGACAGCAGGACGTGGACATCAAACTTTCGGGACATTTCATCAAAGAAATTCACTGCGTTTTTGTGAGCGAGACCAACGACATCGGAGAAGGTAAAACGGTGTATTCCACGTTTGCGCAGTAGAACGTGCTCACAGCGCCTCCCGGTGGTCACACTGTTGTACGCTCTCTTTATTCAAGCTGTCTCAGGATTCAAACAGGTACAGTGTGGCACAAAGTCATTTATTCTTAAAAATAACTACAGTTTATTGACATTGTTTGGATTTTATTGTGATATTTTTGGTTTATTTGGAGTTTTTGGTCCGAGTTTCATTGAACTTCGACGCTTGTTTCTTTTCTTTTGCATGCATACTTTATCATTTAGCTCATATTATGTGGAAAAACTGTTGTCAATAGTGATGGGCAGCTCGATACCAAACAACAATACTGACAGAGCGATGGAAAAGCATCGATACTCGTGGAAAAATATCAATACTTAAAATTTCTCCCCATAAAAAATCTATTCCTTAATCAATTTTTATATGTTTTGTAAAACATAGTTTATATTTTAGTTTTTCTGCACAAATATTTGCTTTTCATATTATTTCATTATTTCAAGCCGAAGTTGAAAGAAAATAATAATGACCAACGTATTTTATTTTATTTATTTGGTTTATTTTATTTATTTTATTCATTTATTGTATTTATTAATATGATCTATTTTATTTATTTGATGTATATAATTTTATTCATTTTATTCATGTATTTTATTTTTTTCATGTTTTATTCATTTTATTCATTTTATTCATTTTATTCATTTAATTTATTTATTTTATTATTATTATGTATTTATTATTTATTGACATACTTATTTATCACAATACGTTTGTTGTCTTTCTTAAATGCAGTTATTGTTCTTGATTATTTGATTTCTTTATCGAGATCGTTCCATAAAATTCACTCCTTTCACACAAAATTGGACGAGTTAAAATGTGTAAACCACCAAAACACGTGTGGGGGGGAAGAACTGTAAGTACTGTATGTGAACTTGTGTTTTTGCGGCGTAGTCGTGGTGACGCTGGAGCCGCTGGTGGGGGCGGAGACCTACGTGAACGGGAAACTCATCACTGAAGGAGTCGAGCTCAAACAAGGTAAAACGTGCAGGAGCTTAAAGGGCCGTACGACAGGGTTTTACGATCCTCTAATTTTGATTGTATTTGGTGTATTTGTACCCGCTGTACGCATAAATGATAGTTTGACGCCGATCGAGCGGGTATTTGTGGAGAAAACGTTGACAAATCTGTGGAAGATGACAGGAAGTGACATCACGGCGGGGACACTCATTCCGGTCAAAGTTCATGCATAAATTACGCAACGTTTTTGACTTAATTAAACAAAATAAAGTCGCTCTCATATATTTTTTTGTCAGGAAAAACAAAACAAAAAAGAGTTTTGGCCCAGTGTTTGCTGGGTAATTTCCTACTGTGATGTCATCAATTACAAACAGGAAGTAAAATTATAAACCTCAAAAAACGTGCTGTTCTGTGATAAAAAATTTATAATTTTTTTGCAAAATTCAAAATATATTTATCTTAACTGCCTTTTAGTTCAATGAGTCGTCCGACCTGTAGGGGGCGCTTTCATTTTGCATCTAAAATGGTCACAAGGATTATTTTTTTTATATTGTGACTTGAATAAACACTTATAAGCTCAAAAGTGAAGCGTATAAACTGACCAAAACAAAGATGGCGTCGCTGATGGACGCGCTTTGGCCTGTTTTAGCAGAAATAACAGACTACCGTATTTTCCGGACTATAAGTCGCACCTGAGTATAAGTCGCACCTGCCAAAAAATGCATAATAGAGATGAAAAAAACATATATAAGTCGCACTCGAGTATAAGTATATAAGTATAAATATAAGTCGCACCCCGGCCAAAACTATGAAAAAACGTGCGACTTATTGTCCGGAAAATACGGTATTTGTTTTTGAGGAAAGCGCTTTGTACTTTTGTGCAGGGAAAGACTGACTGAAACATTAGTAGAACTCAGAATGACGCACAACTCTGTTTACAATTCAACAATATAGACAATTTTCATATCCAGATCATAGCGTTGTGCTCATAAACGTGCCAAATTACGCGTGAATTCTGCCTCATTCTAGCGCCACAGTGTTGACATTTTCTGGTCTCTTCAGGAAACCGCGTGGTGATGGGGAAGAACCACGTGTTCCGGTTCAACCACCCGGAGCAGGCGCGTCTGGACCGCGAGCGCCGCAGTGTCGCCCCGCTGCAGAAGGAGGCGCCGGAGGGCAGCCCCGACCCGGGGATGGAGCCCGAGGACTGGACCTACGCTCAGAAGGAACTGCTGGAGAAGCAAGGGGTGGACCTCAAACTGGACATGGAGAGGCGGTAATTAAACGCCTACCGTCTTTTCCGGACTTTTTTCATAGTTTTGTCCAGGGTGCTACTTATACTTATATTTATACTTATATACTTGTACTCCGGCGCGACTTATATGTGATATTATTTGTTATTTTCACACTTGCAACCGCATTTCATACTCCAGTGCGACTTATATATGTTTTTTTTCTTCTCTATTATGCATTTTTTGGCTGGTGCGACTTATACTCCAGTGCGACTTATAGTCCGGAAAATACGGTAATTAAAATGCAAATGCAATCGCAAAAGGCTGTAGTTATTCTGGGTACTGTACAACACCAAAATATAGGTAATGTGCATCGCAGATTACATTTCTGCCATTGATAGACTTATTTGATATTTATTCCACATTTGTATTACTGTATTTTCCGGACTATAAGTCGCACTGGACTATAAGTCGCACCAGCCAAAGAATGCATAATAGAGAAGAAAAGAACATACATAAGTCGCACTGGAGTATGAAATGCGGTTGCAAGTGTGAAAATAACAAATAATATCACATATAAGTCGCTCCGGAGTACAAGTATATAAGTATAAATATAAGTCGCACCCCGGCCAAAACTATGAACAAGGGTGCGACTTATAGTCCGGAAAATACGGTAACTAAACCTTATTTAGCCTGAATAAAGCATAAACAAAGACCTACTTCATAATGAACACATCTTTTATTTACAATGATTCAGCCTTAGTAAGTATTTGGTATATTAAGTAAGTACTGTACCTGAATCCTTCTTAATAATAACTTAACTTTTTGTACATCAATTATGTCTTTGCTTTATCAAGGCGATTAAAAGTGTAGGTAAAAAAAGTGTTTTGCTCCCTCTACAAGATGAATTAGGCTTTTATTTGTGCTACACCACATACTCTATGTCCATGGGATTCAGAATGATGCAACATTAGGATCATAATGACCATGATCAGAAAATATGTCTCTTTAATTGGAAAACGTGTTCAAAATGCTGCGTGTACATGAGTGTTGTTACAGTGCAGGATGTGCTGTGGTCCATGTGCTGTGGTTCATGTGCTGTGGTCCATGTGCTGTGGTTCATGTGCTGTGGTCCATGTGCTGTGGTTCATGTGCTGTGGTCCATGTGCTGTGGTCCATGTGCTGTGGTCCATGTGCTGTGGTTCATGTGCTGTGGTCCATGTGCTGTGGTCCATGTGCTGTGGTTCATGTGCTGTGGTCCATGTGCTGTGGTTCATGTGCTGTGGTCCATGTGCTGTGGTCCATGTGCTGTGGTTCATGTGCTGTGGTTCATGTGCTGTGGTCCATGTGCTGTGGTCCATGTGCTGTGGTCCATGTGCTGTGGTTCATGTGCTGTGGTTCATGTGCTGTGGTCCATGTGCTGTGGTTCATGTGCTGTGGTCCATGTGCTGTGGTCCATGTGCTGTGGTCCATGTGCTGTGGTTCATGTGCTGTGGTCCATGTGCTGTGGTTCATGTGCTGTGGTCCATGTGCTGTGGTCCATGTGCTGTGGTTCATGTGCTGTGGTTCATGTGCTGTGGTCCATGTGCTGTGGTTCATGTGTTGTGGTCCATGTGCTGTGGTTCATGTGCTGTGGTCCATGTGCTGTGGTTCATGTGCTGTGGTTCATGTGCTGTGGTTCATGTGCTGTGGTCCATGTGCTGTGGTCCATGTGCTGTGGTTCATGTGCTTTGGTCCATGTGCTGTGGTCCATGTGCTGTGGTCCATGTGCTGTGATCCATGTGCTGTGGTCCATGTGCTGTGATCCATGTGCTGTGGTTCATGTGCTGTGGTTCATGTGCTGTGGTTCATGTGCTGTGGTCCATGTGCTGTGGTTCATGTGCTTTGGTCCATGTGCTGTGGTCCATGTGCTGTGGTCCATGTGCTGTGATCCATGTGCTGTGGTCCATGTGCTGTGATCCATGTGCTGTGGTTCATGTGCTGTGGTTCATGTGCTGTGGTCCATGTGGTTCATGTGCTGTGATCCATGTGCTGTGGTCCATGTGCTGTGGTCCATATGGTTCATGTGCTGTGGTCCATGTGCTGTGGTTCATGTGCTGTGGTCCATGTGCTGTGGTCCATGTGCTGTGGTCCATGTGCTGTGGTTCATGTGCTGTGGTCCATGTGCTGTGGTTTATGTGCTGTGGTCCATGTGCTGTGGTCCATGTGCTGTGGTTCATGTGCTGTGGTTCATGTGCTGTGGTCCATGTGCTGTGGTCCATGTGCTGTGGTTCATGTGCTGTGGTTCATGTGCTGTGGTCCATGTGCTGTGGTCCATGTGCTGTGGTTTATGTGCTGTGGTCCATGTGCTGTGGTTCATGTGCTGTGGTCCATGTGGTTCATGTGGTTCATGTGCTGTGGTCCATGTGGTTCATGTGGTCAATGTGCTGTGGTTCATGTGCTGTGGTCCATGTGGTCCATGTGCTGTGGTCCATGTGCTGTGGTCCATGTGGTTCATGTGCTGTGGTCCATGTGCTGTGGTCCATGTGGTTCATGTGCTGTGGTCCATGTGCTGTGGTCCATGTGCTGTGGTCCATGTGGTTCATGTGGTTCATGTGCTGTGGTCCATGTGCTGTGGTCCATGTGGTTCATGTGGTTCATGTGCTGTGGTCCATGTGCTGTGGTCCATGTGCTGTGGTCCATGTGGTTCATGTGGTTCATGTGCTGTGGTCCATGTGCTGTGGTCCATGTGCTGTGGTCCATGTGGTTCATGTGGTTCATGTGCTGTGGTCCATGTGGTTCATGTGGTCAATGTGCTGTGGTTCATGTGCTGTGGTCCATGTGGTCCATGTGCTGTGGTCCATGTGCTGTGGTCCATGTGGTTCATGTGCTGTGGTCCATGTGCTGTGGTCCATGTGGTTCATGTGGTTCATGTGCTGTGGTCCATGTGCTGTGGTCCATGTGCTGTGGTCCATGTGGTTCATGTGGTTCATGTGCTGTGGTCCATGTGCTGTGGTCCATGTGGTTCATGTGGTTCATGTGCTGTGGTCCATGTGCTGTGGTCCATGTGCTGTGGTCCATGTGGTTCATGTGGTTCATGTGCTGTGGTCCATGTGCTGTGGTCCATGTGCTGTGGTCCATGTGGTTCATGTGGTTCATGTGCTGTGGTCCATGTGCTGTGGTCCATGTGGTTCATGTGGTTCATGTGCTGTGGTCCATGTGGTTCATGTGCTGTGGTCCATGTGGTTCATGTGGTTCATGTGCTGTGGTCCATGTGCTGTGGTCCATGTGGTTCATGTGGTTCATGTGCTGTGGTCCATGTGCTGTGGTCCATGTGCTGTGGTCCATGTGGTTCATGTGGTTCATGTGCTGTGGTCCATGTGCTGTGGTCCATGTGGTTCATGTGGTTCATGTGCTGTGGTCCATGTGCTGTGATCCATGTGGTTCATGTGGTTCATGTGCTGTGGTCCATGTGCTGTGGTCCATGTGGTTCATGTGGTTCATGTGCTGTGGTCCATGTGCTGTGGTCCATGTGGTTCATGTGGTTCATGTGCTGTGGTCCATGTGGTTCATGTGGTTCATGTGCTGTGGTCCATGTGGTTGCAGGCTGCAGGACATGGAGAGTCAGTATCGGAGAGAGAAAGAAGAGGCTGATCTTCTGTTAGAGCAGCACCGACTGGTGAGTCCAGGAACTGCATCGAGAACTACACAATATCACAGTAATGTATAAGATCTGGTCTTGTTACAGTACGCAGACAGTGTAACGTGGTCTTTGTTACAGTACGCAGACAGTGTAACGTGGTCTTTGTTACAGTACGCAGACAGTGTAACGTGGTCTTTGTTACAGTACGCAGACAGTGTAACGTGGTCTTTGTTACAGTACGCAGACAGTGTAACGTGGTCTTTGTTACAGTACGCAGACAGTGTAACGTGGTCTTTGTTACAGTACGCAGACAGTGTAACGTGGTCTTTGTTACAGTACGCAGACAGTGTAACGTGGTCTTTGTTACAGTACGCAGACAGTGTAACGTGGTCTTTGTTACAGTACGCAGACAGTGTAACGTGGTCTTTGTTACAGTACGCAGACAGTGTAACGTGGTCTTTGTTACAGTACGCAGACAGTGTAACGTGGTCTTTGTTACAGTACGCAGACAGTGTAACGTGGTCTTTGTTACAGTACGCAGACAGTGTAACGTGGTCTTTGTTACAGTACGCAGACAGTGTAACGTGGTCTTTGTTACAGTACGCAGACAGTGTAACGTGGTCTTTGTTACAGTACGCAGACAGTGTAACGTGGTCTTTGTTACAGTACGCAGACAGTGTAACGTGGTCTTTGTTACAGTACGCAGACAGTGTAACGTGGTCTTTGTTACAGTGCGCAGACAGTGTAACGTGGTCTTTGTTACAGTGCGCAGACAGTGTAACGTGGTCTTTGTTACAGTGCGCAGACAGTGTAACGTGGTCTTTGTTACAGTGCGCAGACAGTGTAACGTGGTCTTTGTTACAGTGCGCAGACAGTGTAACGTGGTCTTTGTTACAGTGCGCAGACAGTGTAACGTGGTCTTTGTTACAGTACGCAGACAGTGTAACGTGGTCTTTGTTACAGTACGCAGACAGTGTAACGTGGTCTTTGTTACAGTACGCAGACAGTGTAACGTGGTCTTTGTTACAGTACGCAGACAGTGTAACGTGGTCTTTGTTACAGTACGCAGACAGTGTAACGTGGTCTTTGTTACAGTACGCAGACAGTGTAACGTGGTCTTTGTTACAGTACGCAGACAGTGTAACGTGGTCTTTGTTACAGTACGCAGACAGTGTAACGTGGTCTTTGTTACAGTACGCAGACAGTGTAACGTGGTCTTTGTTACAGTACGCAGACAGTGTAACGTGGTCTTTGTTACAGTACGCAGACAGTGTAACGTGGTCTTTGTTACAGTACGCAGACAGTGTAACGTGGTCTTTGTTACAGTACGCAGACAGTGTAACGTGGTCTTTGTTACAGTACGCAGACAGTGTAACGTGGTCTTTGTTACAGTACGCAGACAGTGTAACGTGGTCTTTGTTACAGTACGCAGACAGTGTAACGTGGTCTTTGTTACAGTACGCAGACAGTGTAACGTGGTCTTTGTTACAGTACGCAGACAGTGTAACGTGGTCTTTGTTACAGTACGCAGACAGTGTAACGTGGTCTTTGTTACAGTACGCAGACAGTGTAACGTGGTCTTTGTTACAGTACGCAGACAGTGTAACGTGGTCTTTGTTACAGTACGCAGACAGTGTAACGTGGTCTTTGTTACAGTGCGCAGACAGTGTAACGTGGTCTTTGTTACAGTGCGCAGACAGTGTAACGTGGTCTTTGTTACAGTGCGCAGACAGTGTAACGTGGTCTTTGTTACAGTGCGCAGACAGTGTAACGTGGTCTTTGTTACAGTGCGCAGACAGTGTAACGTGGTCTTTGTTACAGTGCGCAGACAGTGTAACGTGGTCTTTGTTACAGTGCGCAGACAGTGTAACGTGGTCTTTGTTACAGTACGCAGACAGTGTAACGTGGTCTTTGTTACAGTACGCAGACAGTGTAACGTGGTCTTTGTTACAGTACGCAGACAGTGTAACGTGGTCTTTGTTACAGTACGCAGACAGTGTAACGTGGTCTTTGTTACAGTACGCAGACAGTGTAACGTGGTCTTTGTTACAGTACGCAGACAGTGTAACGTGGTCTTTGTTACAGTACGCAGACAGTGTAACGTGGTCTTTGTTACAGTACGCAGACAGTGTAACGTGGTCTTTGTTACAGTACGCAGACAGTGTAACGTGGTCTTTGTTACAGTACGCAGACAGTGTAACGTGGTCTTTGTTACAGTACGCAGACAGTGTAACGTGGTCTTTGTTACAGTACGCAGACAGTGTAACGTGGTCTTTGTTACAGTACGCAGACAGTGTAACGTGGTCTTTGTTACAGTACGCAGACAGTGTAACGTGGTCTTTGTTACAGTACGCAGACAGTGTAACGTGGTCTTTGTTACAGTACGCAGACAGTGTAACGTGGTCTTTGTTACAGTACGCAGACAGTGTAACGTGGTCTTTGTTACAGTACGCAGACAGTGTAACGTGGTCTTTGTTACAGTACGCAGACAGTGACAGCGGCGACGACTCAGACAAGCGCTCGTGTGAAGAAAGCTGGAGGCTCATATCGTCTTTGAGAGAGAAACTTCCTGCAAACAAGGTAAAGTCACGGATTCAAATACACTTTAATCAGAGAGAATTGTCTCATCATGTGAGCCATTTTAAAGATGCACCACGTAACATTCTGCTGTGGGATCCGCCGCCTGCTTCTACTAGTTTTGTCACATTCATCATTCAAGGGCCAGATACCAATTTTCACAAAAAGCAAAAATAATAGACTGTAATTTCCAATGCAAATAATAAATAAAATAAATAATTTGACACCGTCTGTGCTTTTTACCATGTTATATCTATGTTATAATGTTGTATCCTCCTCAATAAATACCTGGTGTTACTAACAAACTGCAGACATCAACTCAAAAACAAAAAACACGCAGATACAGAACATCCTGGGCTGTAGAAGCTCTTTGACGTAACGGATGCTCGATTAGTTCGAGTCGGCACAAACGGCGATCCACCCCTGAAGTGAGACCAGTCCCGTTTTTCGTCAGCTGACCCGTGTTTGCATCAGCTGACCCGTGTTTGCATCAGCTGACCCGTGTTTGCATCAGCTGACCCGTGTTTGCATCAGCTGACCCGTGTTTGCATCAGCTGACCCGTCTGACCCGTGTTTTCGTCAGCTGACCCGTGTTTGCGTCAACTGACCCGTGTTTGCGCTGCGTTCAGGTGCAGACCATAGTGAAGCGCTGCGGCCTCCCGAGCAGCGGGAAGCGACGCGAGCCGCTCAGGGTTTATCAGATCCCCCAACGACGGAGGATCGGAAAGGACCCCAAACGCCTCACCGTGGAAGACCTCCGCATGCAGGCCGTCAAAGAGATCTGCTACGAGGTAAGACCAGGACCGGGCCGGACCGGAGCCACAGACCCGTTTCAGAGAAGGTTTTGTCTGTCGGTTTAGCCCTTGTTCAGTCCTTCTTTTGTCCTGATTTCAACCTGGTTTAGTCCTTGGAATAGTCCTAGTTTAGACATGATCTTGTCCTGGTTCACACCTTTTGTTTAGCTCATGGTTTAGTCTTAGTTTAAATCCATTTTTGTCTCTTGGTTTTGTCATTTTTTAGCCCTGGTTCACACCTGGTTTAGTCCTTGTTCAGTACTTTTTGGGACTTTCAGTTTCACCCAAGGTTTAGATCTTTTTTTTGGACTTTGGAGTTTGGACCCGTTTCAGTCTTGGTTTATTTCTTGTAAAATGATAGTTTGGTGGTTTATTCCCGTTGTCTTTCTTTAGTTAAGTTTATACAGTCTCTGGTTTAGTCCCTGGTTTTGGACTTTTTTGGACTTTCAGTTTCAGTCCTGGGCTAGTCCTTGGAAAGTCCGAGTTTGGCCATGGTTTAGTCCAATCTTATTTCTTGTTCAGTTCTTCTTAAGTCCTGATTCAGACCTGGTTTAGTCCTCATTTTAGAACTTTGTTGGTCTTAGTGTGGACTTTCAGTTTCAGTCCTGTTTTAGTTCTTATTAAAATAGTTTGGTGGTTTATTCCCGTCATATTTCTATAGTTAAGTATTTATAGCCTCTGGTTTAGTCCCGGGTTTTGGACTTTTTGGGACTTTCAGTTTCAGTCCTGGTTTAGTTCTGATTAGATTATAGTTTGGTGGTTTATTCCCATCATAGTTCTTTTATTAAGCTTTTACAGTCCTTGTTTAGTCCTGGTTTAGTCCTGATTCAGACCTGGTTTCTTTGTTTCCCCTTTCCCAGGTGGCTTTGGGAGACTTCCGTCACTCGCGGCAGGAGATCGAGGCCCTGTCCATCGTGAAGATGAAGGAGCTGTTCCGGATGTACCAGAAGAAGGACCAGCCGGAGGGGCAGAGCTGGCGCGCCGTGGCCCAGGACGTGTGCGACACGGTGGGCATCGGGGAGGAGCGCGGCCCCTCGAGCGACGACGGCTCCGGAGCTCCCGGAGAACCAGAGCAACCGGCCAATCCCGGCGGCGGACTGCAAAACCTCAAGGCTCATATAGACAAGCTGACCGACATACTGGAGGTGAGACCCGGGTTTGTCCTGCTTTAGGTCTTATTTTACCCTGGTTTATGTCTGCTTTATTCCTTGTTTGATATTGGTTTGGTGCTGCTGGCTCAGACCTTGTGTAGTCCTGGTTTAGTCCATGGTTCAGTCCTTGGTTCAGTTCTTGGTTTAATCCTTGGTTTGGACCTGGTTTAGTCCTTGGTTCAGTCGTTGGTTCAGTCCTTGGTTTAGTCCTTGGTTTAGTCCTTGGTTTAGTCCATGGTTTAGTCCATGGTTCAGTTCTTTGTTCAATTCTTGGTTCAGTCCTTGGTTTAGACCTGATTTAGTCTTTGGTTCAGTCCTTGGTTCAGTTCTTTGTTCAGTTCTTGGTTCAGTTTAGTCAAAGATATAATTTAGACCTGGTTTAGTGTTTGTTTAGCTCTAATTAAAGCATTGTTTGTTTGTTTGTTTGTTTGTTTGTTTGTTTGTTTGTTTGTTGTTTGTTTTCCAGGAGGTGAAGCTCCAGAACAACATGAAGGATGAAGAAATCAAAGCTCTCAGAGACAGAATGGTCAAAATGGAGTCCATCATCCCTCTGCAGGTGAGTGACCTCTGACTGCTCTGACTGATAATACAAATGTAATGAAATATTAACAATGAAACAAACTGAAACCAATCTGTTGAGCCGGAGTAAATATTGTGTGTCGGAGTTTGTCCACGTCAAAGCTACAATTATTGTGAGAACGATTCTTCAGGATTATTGACGCCGCCATCGAACATCAAGGTCTAACTCTGTGACTGACGTTTACCAAATCAAACTTTATGAAATCATGAAGGGAAAAAAATTGGACATAAACAACCGGATTTCTTTTTTAAATCCACCTAAAATCCTCATGGTGTCATATATATTCTTTAATGTATTAAATTGGGACTTGCATCTTTATTACCGTATTGTCCGCACTATGAGGCGCACTTGAAAAGCCTTTAATTTTCTCCAAAAACGACAGTGCGCCTTATATATGGATTAATTCTTAAGTTTTGTTTCGTTTAATGCGTTTTATATATGAGAAACGATCGAAAATAGACCGTTCATTGACAGTGCATCTTATAATCCAGTGCGCCTTATAGTGCGGACAGTACGGTAACTGAATAATCATGACATTCCTACTTGAAACCAGATTAATATCCCCCAAATCAAAGTCTAAACGCCGAACAACGTTCTCGTTTCAAGGATGAGGAAATGGACGATGAAGAGGGCGGGACCTGTCAGGCAGAGGACGGCGAGGAGCCTGACGTGACGCCCGGCGCCGTGCCGGAGGTCCGCGTGAAGCGCTTGATGACCGAGGACCCCGCCTTCCGGAGAGGGCGCCTCCGCTGGCTCAAGCAGGAACAGCAGCGGATCCAGAATCTACAGCAGCAGGGCATCACCAAGAAGCTGAGGGGGCAACCGCAAAGTCAAGGTGCAGGGAACCATCACAGATACCACAAAAACATGTAGTAGTAGTAGTAGTAGTAGTAGTAGTAGTAGTAGTAGTAGTAGTAGTAGTAGTAGTAGTAGTAGTAGTAGTAGTAGTAGTAGTAGTAGTAGTATTAGCAGTAGTAGTAGTAGTAGTAGTAGTAGTCTTATTTGTAGTTGTAGTATTATTTGTAGTAGTAGTAGTAGTATTTTTAGCAGTATTTTTAGCAGTATTATTAGCATTTGTAGTATTAATAGTATTATTATTATGACTACTTTTGGATACCTTTGTCTTAGTTGTAAAAATACCTTGAAAACATATTTACCTGACTAATACTATTTAAAGCTAAATTAAATAGTTTACCCGAAGGTTAATTTTAAGATAATCCTTTATTGTCCACACAAGGGGAAATTTCTTAGTTTTAGTACCCAAAATAACTTAAATTAAACTAGCATAGTATAATTTAAAAGTCGAACGTCAGTTTATTTTGCCTTTTCACGATGGGCGTGGCTAGTCCCGGTTCTCGTTACGTTCTCTAAATTAGACTCAAATAAAGTCAAATAAAAAGCTGTGACACAGAGAGCGAGTTACAGAAGTATCTGCAGCAGGTTCAGACTTTTACGTACGATGTAAATATGTCACCGGAGGAAACCTGAGCGTTTATAAAAGTGTTTTAGTCTCAAAGCTAACGGCTAACACACGTTAGCTTAAATTTCAAACACACAAATTTGATTAAAGTTCACGGAATGTTTTTGTTCAGTTTGTGCTGTTATTTGAACATCATTGATTACACGTATTGTTTATGTTAGCATTAGCATTACCTTAGCCACTAAACCTCTTACCGTATTTTCCGGAGTATAAGTTGCAGCAGCAAAAAAAAAATGTAATAGAAGAAAAAACATATATAAGTCGCACTGGAGTATGAAATGCGGTTGCAAGTGTGAAAATAACAAATAATATCACATATAAGTCGCTCCGGAGTATATAAGTATAAATATAAGTATAAGCCGCACCCCGGCCAAAACGATGAAAAAAGGTGCGACTTATAGTCCAGAAAATACGGTACTTTTGTAAAGACATAGATGTCTCCAGGTGTTTTAAAGGTCTGAACATGCTGGTGTCATTGTTACTCTGGAACTCTTGTGTTCATTATTGATTTATTTGAGCGAGACTCGGCTAATTCTCAGACGGAGGAGGAATTGAAGCTCCGCGTTTTTAAGGCAACGTCCGTGAAAAGGGCGTATCCCGCAGCCCCATGTCAAACGTCGACGCCCCATCAGCTGTAACTAACCGTTTCTTGCTTTTCGTTTCTTCTCCAGCTCCGAACGGCCCCACGGTCCCGGTCCACCTCCCCGGCACCGGCCGCTTCATCCCGCCCCAAGAGTGCAAACTCAAATTCCCCTTCAAGAGTAACCCCGCCCACCGCCTGTCCTGGGGCCCCGCCACCGCCGCGCTAGAGGCCCTGGGGCTAGCCGACGTTAGCATCGAGCAGCTGCGGGACGAGACGAAATCGCAGCTGAACCCGGAAGTCCCGCCCTTCAACAGCACGGCCTCCCCCGCTCCGCCCGCCAATCCCGGGCCCGGTCTGCTGCCGCTCCCGTTCCAGTTCCCGCCCCCTCCGAGGATGAGATCGCCGAGTCCGCATCGCAACTGGCAACAACGGAACCCGCAGCATCAACAACAACAACAACAACAAGGGGGCGGGTACCAGCAAAATTACAACAACAACCAGAAACGATACCGGCGAAATTCGTTGGATAATCCGAGAAATTACGATAACGGCGAGCAGCAACAAAATGGCGGCGGCGGCGGCGGACAATTTCAAGGAAGGCCAAGACAGCGAAGGGGTGTGTCGCCGAACCCAGGAGGCGGGCCCAGAGGTGGAGGAGGCGGCGGCGGAGGAAACGTAAACCACAACAACGAACGCCACGACTTTCAGTTCAACCAAAATCGGTATCACCAGCATTACCCGCACCCGTACTACAACCCCCACAATGCACCATTCCAGCCGTTTCCAAACTACAACAGCCTGCCGCGAAACGGAGGTCAACATCTGAACGGCGGAGGAGGCGGAGCAGGTGGAGGAGGTGGGTGGGGATTTCAGACGCCGCCGCGGATGAGGCGTCAGTTCAGCGCGCCGGATCTGCAGAAAGACAATGCGAGCAAGGAGGCGGGCATGTGACCGTGACGGGGGATTCTGATTGGCTCGTTGGGGAAAAACAAACGGCTGTACGGATTTCGGGCACTTTTTTGTGTTGTTTTTTTTACACGTCCGTAAACCTCGGTCCTGCTGTCGGCGAGATAATCTGAAAAGCTGTTGACGCGATGACGATGTAGCGCTACAAACAAGCAAACGACTTGAAAGAGACATATTACGCAAAAATGTACGAGTTTTTAACAACGTCGTGTTGGTTTTCCCTTCTCGTTCACTCACTACGATGTGCGGTTTTGAGTAATCGTTGTTCTCAATCTTAGGCACGCGACATTATGGCTCGGATAAAGCAGTAGCAGGTGAAGCAAATGACACAGGAAACATGTACATTTAGTGTTTTTGATAAAAAAAAACACTGGTCCGTAAATATACTTCATTAGAGTCGATTTAGCTTCATCCGGGTCAAACATAGTAAACATCTTCACTAGATCTTGGTCAAATATGGTAAAAAAAAAGTTGCTTTCTCCGTTATCGATATCGATAATTGCAATATTGCGATTTAAAATGTCCAAAATACAAAATAATGACGCACTCTGAGCAGATAACGTGTAATATGTCTCCTTTAAACGATTCAAACGCAGAATATTGATCTTGATTTGAGTGATTTCAACTTCTTTTAGGATATGTTGTTTCTCAAAGCGTCATCATCATTCGTTCAGTCAACACACTGGTGCTAAGCTAACTCCACAGCCGCAAACGGACAGATTACACGTCACTTAAATCCCGATGAATATTCAAAGTGGAAGTCTTGTCGGTCCAATGAAGATATTGTTCTAGCGCAGAACGTAAAAATATCTTGCCGTACGCGACGGGTTAGCTAAAAAAATGTGTGACCTCTTTTAGCTGTAACAACGCTAACGTCTACGGCGCTGTGTGGCTCGGCGGTAGCGTTGGAGCGCGTGTGCCGGCCTGTTCGCCCTCCGAACCCAAACGCGAATACTGTTCTATGTTTTTACCGCTGTTTTAACGACAATTTTAAGGATTTTTAGTGCTGACGAACACGCGCTTTTAGCCACGGCATTAGCATTAGCTTACGACGCTACGTTTTTTTTGCTGCGACGCTACGTTTGTTATTTCTACTACTTTTACCGTAATTTATAGTCGGGCGTTCTGTTTCACTGAAGGACTTTGGTTGTTTTGAAGTCATTGGCGAAACATTAGCGGGCAATGCTAACTAGCTAAGAAGCGTTTGGTCATTTTTAAAGAAGAAGTTGTGGAAAAAAAACAGGCGCAAAAAAGGAAAATGGGTTACTGAAGATTTTTTTTAAAAGGACATCACGTTGTATAATCCCGTCGTGTGTTTATAACGACTGTGGCAGAGTGGTTAGCCTCTCGGTAAGGAGGTTGCGGGTTGGACTCCGGTCGGCAAAGCTGGAGGCGAAGCTTTCGACTCGAATGCTACGAAACCAAAGACGCAGCTGTAAAAAAAAAAAAACGACGAAAGCGGAGATTTATAAACATTTTTAACGCGTTGTTGTGTATATTTGAAGTGTATTTTACGTTATTTCGTAACGTTTTCGGGAAGGTTTTTACGGCGTTCGCTGACGGAAGAGACGGCGACTTTTTACGAACGGAATGACGTGGGATTTTGATTGGTTTAGAGGTAAAGTAGGGGCCGGTTAGCTAAGGATTGTGGGTAATGTAGTCAAGTGACGGTAAAGTGAAGTGAAGGCGGATGAAATACAGTTTATGACACTACGAGAAAAAAAAGAGGGCGCGGCGTGACGTGCCAGATGCTTTTGAAATGGGATTTGTAGTTTTTGAGAAGAAAAACTACAATTTTAAAAAATGGATGAAATTGTCACGTGACGCTGATTTAAATGCGAGCGATCATCCTGAAAGTTTACACAGAGGATTTTCACTATATATTAAAAAAGTATATTATTTTTTTCTTTTCTTTTTGTGGGAGAACTCCAGTTACTGACACTTTGGAGTAAAAAAAATGAGTTTGAAAATGCAAAACAAGGGCTCATGACGTTATGGGTGATTTTTCAAATAACAATAAATCACTTTTTTTTTTTCATCTCTCTCTCTCTTAAACACGACTACAGCAGATAAAAGTATGGGAGGGCATCCGACACACAGCAGTATAGCGTTTTTACACCAATCAGACCTTTTTAAATGACTTTTTTTGAGAAACGTGGCAAATAAAAGCTGATTAAATGCTCATCTGTTGTGGGACGACGTGATTGGCCGACGGCGGCCGCTCTCGACCAACAGGACAATCTCTGAACCCGCCCCTTTTGCTTTCACTCTTTTTATGGAATAGTTTTCTTATATTTTGTTGCGTTTTGTTATTATTAACATTATTTTTTAACTTCCAGCTTGACGTCTGATTGGCTGATTTGTATTCAAGTGGGCGGGACTTCCTGTTTTTTTTCTCTTTCTTTTTGCTTTAGAGTTAACCACGTTTTTGCTGTAAAGTTGCCTTGGAACTTGGCGACACGTCACTACTTATACGTTTCATAATAATTTGAAATATTTTTTTTGTTTTTTTTCCTGCTGCCGAAAGATTTGTGTTCAGTTTATCCCATTTCATTTGTCTTTTTCTTTCTTTACTACGACATTTTGTTTAGTTTTACGGTGTGTGAAAGGTGAATTTGTGATTTGGCTGTTGGCGTTTTGTGGATTCAGAAAGCGACGGAATGCAATAAAGAGAATAAAACGGATTTTGGCGTCATTTTCTTTCATTTATATATATATTTGTATAATTTATTGTTAGATTTAGAGATTACTTATGAAACTGTAAAGCTTCGTCAAGAGCAGCAACAGTACTCTATGTGGAGTTCGAAGTATTTTGGAAGCTTTTTTGATGAGTTATGACATTTTGAAAAATAAGTCTTTAAAATGACAGGAAGTAGAGCTGACTCCCTCTGTGATGTCATCAGTGTGCGACGTGTTGAAAACAGACACTTAACTGACACTTTTCAGACAGTTTAAACGACCATTCATCAAAATAAAGGTGTTTTATGGTATTATTGTGTGTCAAATCATAACTGTTGTGCCGTTTATACATCCATCCATCCATCCATCTTCTGCCGCTTTATCCGGGGCCGGGTCGCGGGGGCAGCAGTCTGAGCAGGGACTCCCAGACTTCCAACTCCCCAGACACTTCCTCTAACTCCTCCGGGGGGATCCCGAGGCGTTCCCAGGCCAGCCGAGAGACATAGTCTCTCCAGCGTGTCCTGGGTCTTCCCCGGGGCCTCTTCCCGGTGGGACATGCCTGAAACACCTCCCGAGGGAGGCGCCCAGGAGGCATCCGAAACAGATGCCCGAGCCACCTCAGCTGGCTCCTCTCGACGTGGAGGAGCAGCGGCTCTACTCCGAGCTCCCCCCGTGTGGCCGAGCTCCTCACCTTATCTCTAAGGGAGCGCCCAGCCACACGGCGGAGGAAACTCATTTCGACCGCTTGTATCCGCGATCTTGTTCTTTCGGTCACTACCCAAAGCTCATGACCATAGGTGAGGGTAGGAACGTAGACCGACCGGTAAATAGAGAGCTTTGCCTTTCGGCTCAGCTCCCTCTTTACCACAACGGTCCGATGCAGCGACTGCATCACTGCAGCCGCTGCACCGATCCGCCTGTCGATCTCACGCTCCATCTTTCCCTCACTCGTGAACAAGACCCCGAGATACTTGAACTCCTCCACTTGGGGCAAGGACACCCCACCCACCTGGAGAGGGCAAGCCACCTTTTTCCGGTCGAGAACCATGGCCTCGGATTTGGAGGTGCTGATTCTCATCCCAGCCGCTTCACACTCGGCTGCAAACCGTCCCAGTGCATGTTGCAGGTCCGGGTTTGATGGAGCCATCAGGACAACATCGTCTGCAAACAGCAGAGATGAGATCCTGTGGTCCCCAAACCGGACACCCTCCGACCCCTGACTGCGCCTAGAAATTCTGTCCATAAAAATTATGAACAGAACCGGTGACAAAGGGCAGCCCTGGCGGAGTCCAACATGCACTGGGAACAGGTCTGACTTACTGCCGGCAATGCGAACACAGCTCCTGCTCCGGTCATACAGGGACCGGACAGCCCTGAGCAAAGGGCCCCGGACCCCGTACTCCCGGAGCACCCCCCAAAGGACACCCCGAGGGACACGGTCGAAAGCCTTCTCCAGATCCACAAAACACATATGGACTGGTTGGGCAAACTCCCATGAACCCTCGAGCACCCGATGGAGGGTATAGAGCTGGTCCAGTGTTCCACGACCGGGACGAAAACCACTCTGCTCCTCCTGAATCCGAGGTTCGACTATCGGTCGGATTCTCCTCTCCAGTACCTTGGAATAGACCTTACCCGGGAGGCTGAGGAGTGTGATCCCTCTGTAGTTGGAACACACCCTCCGGTCCCCCTTCTTGAACAGAGGGACCACCACCCCGGTCTGCCAGTCCAGAGGCACGGTCCCCGAACGCCACGCGATGTTGCAGAGACGTGTCAACCAAGACAGTCCTACAACATCCAGATACTTTAGGTACTCAGGGCGGATCTCATCCACCCCCGGAGCCCTGCCACCGAGGAGTTTGCGAACAACCTCAGTGACTTCAGCTTGGGTGATGGATGAGCCAGCCACCGAGTCCCCGGTCTCCACTTCCTCTTCGGAAGACGTGACTGAGGGAATAAGGAGATCCTCAAAGTATTCCTTCCACCGTCCGACGACATCCCCAGTCGAGGTCACCAGGCCTCCACCCGCACCGTAAACGGTGTTGGTGAGACACTGCTTCCCCCTCCTGAGGCGCCGGACGGTTTGCCAGAATTTCTTTGGTGCCGACCGATAGTCCTCCTCCATGGCCTCCCCGAACTCCTCCCAGGCCCGGGTTTTTGCCTCTGCGACAGCACGAGCCGCGGCTCGCTTGGCCTGCCGATACCCGTCAATGACCTCCGGAGACCTACAAGCCAGAGTGGCCTGATAGGCCTCCTTCTTCAGTCTGACGGCATCCCTTACTTCCGGTGTCCACCACCGGGTTCGGGGGTTGCCGCCACGACAGGCACCGGAGACCTTGCGACCACAACTCCGAGCAGCCGCATCAACAATGGAGGCGGAGAACATGGTCCACTCGGACTCAATGTCCCCAACCTCCCCCGGGACATGGGAGAAGCTCTCCCGGAGGTGCGAGTTGAATACCCTACTGACAGAGGGCTCCACTAGACGTTCCCAACAGACCCTCACAATGCGCTTGGGTCTGCCAAGTCTGTCCGGCTTCCTCCTCCACCAGCGGATCCAACTCACCACCAGGTGGTGATCGGTTGACAACTCTGCCCCTCTCTTCACCCGAGTGTCCAAGACACGCGGCCGGAGGTCTGATGACACGACAACAAAGTCGATCATTGACCTCCGGCCTAGGGTGTCCTGGTGCCATGTGCACTGATGGACACCCTTGTGCTTGAACATGGTGTTCGTTATGGACAATCCGTGGCTAGCACAGAAGTCCAATAACTGAACACCGCTCGGGTTCAGATCGGGGAAGCCGTTCTTCCCGATCACCCCTCTCCAGGTGTCACTGTCATTGCCCACGTGGGCGTTGAAGTCCCCCAGTAGAACAACGGAGTCCCCGGTCGGTGCACTGTCCAGTACCCCTCCCAAGGACTCCAAGAAGGCCGGGTACTCTGCACTGCTGTTCGGCCCGTAGGCCGCCACAACAGTGAGAGACCTGTCCCCCACCCGAAGGCGGAGGGACGCGACCCTCTCGTTCACCGGGGTAAACTCCAACACGTGGCGGCTGAGCTGAGGGGCTATAAGCCCACACCAGCCCGCCGCCTCTCCCCGCGGGCAACACCAGAGAAGTGGAGCGTCCAGCCCCTCTCGAGGAGATGGGTTCCAGAGCCCAAACTGTGCGTGGAGGTGAGGCCGACTATATCTAGTCGGTATCGCTCAACCTCCCGCACAAGCTCAGGCTCTTTCCCCCCCAGCGAGGTGACATTCCATGTCCCCAGAGTTAGTCTCTGTGTCTGGAGATCTGGTCGCCGAGGCCCCTGCCGTCGACTGCCGCCCAGATCTCTCTGCACCGGCCCCTTATGGATCCTCCTGCGGGTGGTGGGCCCACGGGAGGGCGGCCCCACGTCGCTCTTTCGGGCTGTGCCCGGCCGGGCCCCGTGGGGTAAGACCCGGCCACCAGGCGCTCGCCATGGAGCACCCATCCCAGGCCTGGCTCCAGGATGGGGCCCCGGTGACGCCGATCCGGGCGACGTAAACGGCCTTGTTCGTGTCGTCGTCATAAGAGGCTTCTGAACCGATCTTTGTCTGACCCGTCACCTAGGACCTGTTTGCCTTGGGAGACCCTACCAGGGGCATGAAGCCCCCGACAACATAGCTCCCGGGATCATTCGGGCACTCAAACCCCTCCACCACGTTAAGGTGTCGGTTCAAGGACACCTTAACGTGGTGGAGGCTGCCGTTTATACATCTATTTATTTTTCTTTCTTTCTTTTGCAGATGTTTAGAATAAAAACTTCCCATTTCTTCACAATTAATTAGTGACCAAGCTCTGATCAGAAGACAAATGCAGTAAACTGGAAACTTAAACAGACCTTTATGGTTCTATCTGAATACTGCTTACATTAATGATATTACGCCCAGAGCATCTCCCGCTCCAGGGTTTCAAGACACTGTTATAAACAACGGGGAGGTTGAATCTTAAACCTCTTTTTCAGTTTATTGAAGGATTCTCTTTTTTTTAAACAAAGATTGCCTCCTGAACTCCTCTTTCAAGCCATCTTTTCTCCCTCTAGCGGAACTGTGGGAAAAACTGCAACGATTTTTTAGGCAACAAGAAATTCCCTGTTTATTTTAAACCAGGAAACAGTTTAAGACAAAAACTGGTTCACGCTAAGGACAAGATGCAACACAAAAACAGCAAAGTAGTTTAATCTGTCCAATGCAGTGAAGAAAAGTGTGACTGACTATAGAGCCACTGGAGAAGAGGCTCTATCAGCACGTCAGACACTGGAGTTCAGGACCACAGAGCGTCGTGCATCTTCATCTGAAAGACACAAACCACTCGATCAAAGACAGTGAGGAGAAGATTCTGAGCAGGAGAAAAGATGGTTAATAGTTTTCTCTTCTTCTTGTTCTTCCATTTGTGCGTAAGTCTCTGTTTGTCCTGGTTGGAGTGTCATGGCAACAGCAGAAGGGTGTGTCGCTCCAGGATCTCGTTGGTCCGCTCGTGAACGCGGGTCAGAGCGCGGATGACGACGCGTAGGGCGGGCGCGGCCTCTGATTGGCTGCTCACGCACACCAGCTGCAGAAAGTACTTCCTGTCCGGGAGCGCCGCCAGAACCAGCTCCGCCGCGCTCTGCAGGAACCAGGAGTGATGAGGGGCCAAGGCCACGGAGTACGCCTCCCTGCAACAAGGCCGGGTTTAGAGCGGGTCTGGACCGAGTTTAGAGCGGGTTTAGAGCAGGTTTGGACCGGGTTTGGACAAGGTTTAGAGCGGGTTTGGACAGAGTTTAGATCGGGTTTAGACCGTGTTCAGACCGGGTTTAGAGCGGGTTTAGAGCAAGTTTAGACAGAGTTCAGACCGTGTTCAGACCGGGTTTAGAGCCGGTTCAGACCAAATTTAGACTGGGTTTAGATCAGGTTTAGACCGGTTTTCACTATTTCACTGTTACATTTTGGCCCGTTAAGGCCTTTTGAGGTCTGGCCCCCTCTCTCTCTCCCTCAGAGCTGTCAAGTGCCTCATTTGACTGGTTTGATTTCTGCCATGGTCTAATGAGGCTGTTGTAGACTGAGGGGAGGAGACTGTTCAAACCATTTCCATCAGATTGAAAATTACTTTTGGCCTGATGAAATGATGATTATGATGCCCATAATAAAAATAGGACAAATTTATTTACATAAATCTGGATTATTGGAGTCGGACTCTCTTGTGGAACGGTCTGGTTTAGTTCTTAGTTCTGGTTTAGTTCTTAGTTCTGGTTTAGTTCTTAGTTCTGGTTTACCTGCCGATCTCTCCTGGGGTCTTATAGGCTCCATTTTGGTCTGGACCCTCGGTCAGACCCTGTAGAACCAGTTTGACCCAGAGCATGGACCGGTGAAGCCTCAGCAAAGTCCGACATCCAGACTCCGTCCTGAAGGTGAATCCCACCAGACCCTGTTCAAGCTCCGCCTCCACCATCGAGCGCACAGAGCGGTAAACCTGCAACAACAGAGAACTGATTTAGGCTTAGTTTAGTCCTGGTTTAGTCCTGGTTTAGTCCTGGTTTAAGCTTAGTTTAGTCCTGGTTTAGTCCTAGTTAAAACCTGGTTTAGGCCTTGTTAAGTCCTTGTTTAGTTCTGGTTTAGTCCTTGTTTAGGCCTGGTTTAGTCCTGGTTTAGGCCTTGTTCTGGTTTAGTCCTGGTTTAGGCCTGGTTTAGGCCTTGTTAAGTCCTTGTTTAGTTCTGGTTTAGTCCTTGTTTAGGCCTGGTTTAGTCCTGGTTTAGGCCTTGTTCTGGTTTAGTCCTGGTTTAGGCCTGGTTTAGGCCTTGTTAAGTCCTTGTTTAGTTCTGGTTTAGACCTTGTTCAGGCCTGGTTTAGGCCTTGTTTAGGCCTGGTTTAGGCCTGGTTTAGGCCTTGTTAAGTCCTTGTATAGTTCTGGTTTAGACCTTGTTTAGGCCTGGTTTAGGCCTTGTTTAGGCCTGGTTTAGGCCTGGTTTAGGCCTTGTTAAGTCCTTGTTTAGTTCTGGTTTAGGCCTGGTTTTGACCTGGTTTTGACCTGGTTTAGACCTGGTTTTGACCTAGTTTAGACCTAGATTGACGGCCTTTCTCTTTAGTACAAAGTTGTTCACGTTGATTCTTGATGACAAAATAAACTCTCACATGTTGTAATAACTTTCTCATGTGTAATAACATGTTTATTGTGTAATAACAGCTTTATTACACATACCGTACTTGGTGGTAGTTACCCCTTGTGTGAGTCCACGTGCCTCTGGATTTGGACCGAGTTTCCCATGATCCTCTCCTGCGGACGGTTTGATTGACAGCTGTCGGATCAGAGCCACTTTGTCCTTGACTTTGTGGGAGAAGAATCCCACCATGGTCCCCAGAGACTCCATGAAGCTGCAGCACAAGCACTTCATCACGAGTTTGAATCAGAAACAAATGTGGATGTGATTGTTCCAGCTGCTGTTTGTCCTGAGTTTGAGTCTTGGATTAATTATTGGACTAATCTCTCTTTAGTCGAGATTTAGTCCTGGTTTAGTCCCGGTTTTTTCCAAGTTTATTCCTGGTTTAGTCTCGGTTTAGTCCTGGTTCAGTCCGGGTTTATTCCTGGTTTAGTCCTGGTTTAGTCCCAGTTTTTTCCCGGTTAATTCCCGGTTTAGTCCCGATTTATTCCCAGTTTAGTCCTGGTTTAGTCCCGGTTTAGTCCTGGTTTAGTCCTGGTTTAGTCCTGGTTTAGTCCTGGTTTTTTCCCGGTTTATTCCCGGTTTAGTCCTGGTTCAGTCCTGGTTTAGTCCCTGGTTTAGTCCTGGTTTAGTCCTGGTTTAGTCCTGGTTTAGTCCCTGGTTTAGTCCTGGTTTAGTCCCTGGTTTAGTCCTGGTTTAGTCCCGGTTTAGTCCCGGTTGTTGGTGGGACTCACAGTATGAGCTGGTCCCAGCTCTGTAGATAAGGCTCCATCAGGACGTCCCCCTCCTCACTCAGACACGCCCCCAAGTGACGCAGCAGCACAGAGCTCTGAAACGACTGGCCGGGACATTCCCTGAAGGCGGGGTTTTGGCCTGACTCCTCCCACTGAGCCGCTTCTAAATTTGACTCAGGCTGAAATAACAAACCGCAAAGTGGGACGCAATAAAAAAAAATGTTTTATGTTTGTTTTTAAGTATAACAAAGGGCGGGGTCTACAGGGGGGAGGGGTCTACAGGGGGGACGGGTCTACAGGAGGGAGGGGTCTACAGGGGGAGGCATCTACAGGAGGGAGTGGTTTACAGGAGGGAGGTGTCTACAGGAGGGAGGGGTCTACAGGAGGGAGGTGTCTACAGGAGGGAGGGGTCTACAGGGGGGAGGGGTCTACAGGAGGGAGGGGTCTACAGGGGGGAGGGGTCTACAGGGGGGAGGGGTCTACAGGGGGGAGGCGTCTACAGGAGGGAGGGGTCTACACGGGGGAGGGCTCTACAGGGGGGAGGGGTCTACAGGAGGGAGGCGTCTACAAGAGGGAGGGGTCTACTGGAGGGAGGGGTCTATGGGAGGGAGGCGTCTACAGGAGGGAGGAGTCTACAGGAGGGCGGGGTCTACGGGAGGGCGGGGTGTACAGGAGGGAGGAGTCTACGGGAGGGCGGGGTGTACAGGAGGGAGGAGTCTACGGGAGGGCGGGGTCTACAGGAGGGAGGAGTCTACAGGAGGGCGGGGTCTACAGGAGGGCGGGGTTTACAGGAGGGCGGGGTCTACAGGAGGGCGGGGTCTACAGGAGGGCGGGGTCTACAGGAGGGAGGAGTCTACGGGAGGGCGGGGTCTACAGGAGGGAGGAGTCTACGGGAGGGCGGGGTGTACAGGAGGGAGGAGTCTACGGGAGGGCGGAGTCTACGGGAGGGCGGGGTGTACAGGAGGGAGGAGTCTACGGGAGGGCGGGGTCTACAGGAGGGAGGAGTCTACGGGAGGGCGGGGTCTACAGGAGGGAGGAGTCTACGGGAGGGCGGGGTCTACAGGAGGGAGGAGTCTACGGGAGGGCGGGGTCTACAGGAGGGAGGAGTCTACGGGAGGGCGGGGTCTACAGGAGGGAGGAGTCTACGGGAGGGCGGGGTCTACAGGAGGGAGGAGTCTACAGGAGGGCGGGGTCTACAGGAGGGCGGGGTTTACAGGAGGGCGGGGGTCTACAGGAGGGCGGGGTCTACAGGAGGGAGGAGTCTACGGGAGGGCGGGGTCTACAGGAGGGAGGAGTCTACGGGAGGGCGGGGTGTACAGGAGGGAGGAGTCTACGGGAGGGCGGGGTCTACAGGAGGGAGGAGTCTACGGGAGGGCGGGGTGTACAGGAGGGAGGAGTCTACGGGAGGGCGGGGTCTACAGGAGGGAGGAGTCTACGGGAGGGCGGGGTCTACAGGAGGGAGGAGTCTACGGGAGGGCGGGGTCTACAGGAGGGAGGAGTCTACGGGAGGGCGGGGTCTACACATTTCTCTCAGATTTGAAGGTGCAGATTTTATTTTGAAATCTCACCAGTAAAAAAGAGGTTAAAATGACTTTGCGCGTGAACTCGGCCTTTACCTTGTGTCGGTGAAACGTGAGACAGGGATGCCACGGCGAGCCACACCCGGCCCCGCCTCCCGCTCCTCCGCCCTGAGCTGAGGAACGCACGGAAGACGAGTGTTTACGCTAGAGCCGTTTCCATGGTGACGGCAAACACACGGGCTGCAACGGTCAGTTTAACAGTCGATTAATCGTGAATATTCAGAGTGACGGAGGAATAGTGGCTGTGCAGTTAGAGCAGGAAACAGGAGGATTGTGGGTGAAGTGGAGCAGAGGAGGCAGAAGAGCGGGACAATGGAGCAGACATTCAGCACTTTCAGAATAATCAACAATTTTACACCAAGATTAACTCACCCTGAGCTCGTGAAGAGGAGCTTTTAGGCTTGGGAATGAATAAATGTAAATGTTGATAAAACTCACGTAACCAGAGGGAGCTGAGGAGCAGCGTCAGAGCCAAGATGGCGGCCGTGAGCAGAACCCGGAGCCGGTTTCTTCTCATTTCTCTGCAGAACTTTCCGCACGAACGCGAGTCATTCCTGCCCGGGCTCGAGCCGCTGTCCCCGGTCAAAGTTCGTCCGACTCGTGACCTTTGCTCCAGCTGTGACAGGGACACGTCACCAGTGCGACTGCGCCACCTGCTGGAGCGAGGCTGCACACACGAGCGGGACGAGCGGGCTCACGGGGGCTTTACGGGTGCTTTACAGGGTGCTTTACGGGTGCTTTACAGGTGCTTTACAGGTGCTTTACAGGCGCTTTACAAGCGCTTTACAGGGGCTTTACAGGGGCTTTACAGGGGCTTTACAGGTGCTTTACAGGTGCTTCACAGGTGCTTTACAGGTGCTTTACGGGTGCTTTACGGGTGCTTTACGGGTGCTTTACAGGCGCTTTACAGGTGCTTTACAGGTGCTTTACAGGTGCTTTACAGGGGCTTTACAGGTGCTTTACAGGTGCTTTACAGGTGCTTTACAGGTGCTTTACAGGTGCTTCACAGGTGCTTTACAGGTGCTTTACAGGTGCTTTACAGGGTGCTTTACAGGTGCTTTACAGGTGCTTTACGGGTGCTTTACAGGCGCTTTACAGGTGCTTTACAGGTGCTTTACAGGTGCTTTACAGGGGCTTTACAGGTGCTTTACGGGTGCTTTACAGGTGCTTTACAGGTGCTTTACAGGGGCTTTACAGGGGCTTTACAGGTGCTTTACAGGTGCTTTACAGGTGCTTTACGGGTGCTTTACAGGGGCTTTACAGGTGCTTTACAGGTGCTTTACAGGTGCTTCACAGGTGCACTGTGTCCAACGGCTCGTCTCCATGGAGATGTGATTGATCGTTCCATGTCTTTCATTCACCGCGAGTTACAAAGGAGTTTTATCACGAAAAAAAAAACTTATGGTACGTGTATTTTTATGTGAGCGGATTGGCCTTTCCACAGATCTGACCGGTAGAATGTCCCCCAGACAGGGCCCGTTCTAGGCATTTGGAGGTAACGACCCAAAGTGTGGGTCTGGATGAAGCATGAACTGAGATGATAAAAATGTTAAAGTCATAAAACTGTATTTAATCTGTCTTTTTTAATTAAAAAAAACTGTCAGTTTTAGTCAAAAAGGACCAGATAACAAAACAAACTAGTCAAATAAATACAATTAACCGCTTGGTCTTGGATTAGAGCCTGGTTTAGTCTTGGTTTAGACCTCAGTTTAGTCCTGGTTTAGTCCTGGTCTAGTTCTGGGATTAGTCTTAGTTTGGATCTTGGCTTACTCCTGGTTTAGATCTTGGTTTAGTCCTGGTTTAGATCTTGGTTTAGTCCTGGTCTAGTCCTGGTTTTGTCCTGGTTTAGATCTTGGTTTAGCCCTGGTTTAGTCCTGGTTTAGATCTAGGTTTAGTCCTGGTTTAGTCCTGGTTTAGACCTGGTTTAGACCAGGTTTAGTCCTGGTTTAGCCCTGGTTTAGCCCTGGTTTAGTCCTGATTTAGTCCTGGTTTAGACCTGGTTTAGTCCTGGTTTAGATCTTGGTTTAGTCCTGGTTTAGTCCTGGTTTAGAGCTTGGTTTAGTCCTGGTTTAGTCCTGGTCTAGTCCTGGTTTAGTCCTGGTTTAGAGCTTGGTTTAGTCCTGGTTTAGTCCTGGTTTAGATCTAGGTTTAGTCCTGGTTTAGTCCTGGTTTAGTCCTGGTCTAGTTCTGGGATTAGTCTTAGTTTGGATCTTGGCATACTCCTGGTTTAGACCTGGTTTAGTCCTAATTTAGTCCTGGTTTAGCCCTGGTTTAGTCCTGATTTAGTCCTAGTCTAGTCCTGGTTTAGTCCTGGTTTAGCCCTGGTGTAGTCCTGGTTTAGTCCTGGTTTAGTCTCTGTTTAGTCCTGGTTTAGTCTCTGTTTAGTTCTGGTTCAGTTTCAGGGGAAAAACAACTCCAAAACCGTCTTTTATTCCATTTTATTCCAAATCCACAGACGCGACGTGTAAAACATTTGGATTTGTGCTCACGACGTTTCACCACAAACAATCCACACATTTTATGGCTTTAATCACATAAATATTGTCTTAATTATTAAAGAAGATCAAGTCTCTGGAGGAAGAAAGGTGCTTTTCTCAAATACTAAAAATAGGATTTGTTGAGGTAAAAATGGTCAGAAAAAAGGTAAAAAAGAGATTAAAAAGGCGTTTAG
Source organism: Eucyclogobius newberryi (assembly GCF_026437365.1). NCBI lineage: Eukaryota > Metazoa > Chordata > Actinopteri > Gobiiformes > Gobiidae > Eucyclogobius > Eucyclogobius newberryi. The sequence goes on along the minus strand of NW_027315857.1, from coordinate 23,153,743 downwards.
AGTCATGCATAGAAGAAGAAGTGAACACACAAGGAAATGAACTGTTCCAGCTCGTGGTGGAAACTAGTGATTGTTGTTTTGAAGATATGCAACGTTTTAATATTGAGTCTATCGTTAATAATAAACAAAAAAAAACTTCTGTTGTAATCGTTAGTAGTAAAAATTAAGAAAAAAAAAACTTATGTTGTATATTGTTAGTAATAAACATTAAAAAAAAAAGTATGTAGTTTATTGTTAGTCATAAAAATGAAGAAAAAAACCCTTATGTTGTATATTGTTAGTAATAACAATGAAAAAATAAATAGTAATAACTTATGTTGTAAATCGTTAGTAATACACATTTAAAACAAAACAAAACCCTTATGTTGTAAACTTTCAGATAAAGGTTTAAGGTGATATTTCACAAATAATTTGACATTTGACACAATAATTAAACCTCAGCTGCACGTTTAAGACTGTTTCAGACGTTTCTGTTGGATTGACATCAAATCCCTCGACTTTTTGTTCTCGTCACTCCAACAACACCTTTATATTTTCCTGTTTGTCGACGCCAGCGGACACCTGAAACGTCTCGCCTGAAACGTCTCGCCTGAAACGTCTCGCCTGAAACGTCTCGTCTGAAACGTCTCGCCTGAAACGTCTCGTCTGAAACGTCTCGTCCTGTAGCTCACGCTTTATTGTTTTCTGGTGTAAAATCGGTGAGAAAAGTGAACCGAAGTGCATGGTGTGGTTAGCCACTGGGTTTAACCAATCACAGTGAAGTGCGCTCAGGCGACGCCCACAGTGTTGGTCACACTTAAAGGCAGGAACCGAATGTGAGAACATGAAACCAGATCAAAACTAAACTGTGATCTCGGCTCTAAACGTTGAGGAACAGTGGCACATGAAAAGATAAGAAAGAAGGTCGCTTCACACTCCCTGGTTTGGTCCTGGTTTGGACCTGGTTTGGACCTGGTTTGGACCGGGTTTGGTCTTGTTTGGTCCTAGTTTGGTCTTGTTTTGGTCCTAGTTTGGTCTTGTTTTGGTCCTGGTTTGGTCCTGGTTTGGTCCTGGTTTGGACCTGGTTTGGTCTTGTTTGGTCCTAGTTTGGTCTTGTTTTGGTCCTAGTTTGGTCTTGTTTTGGTCCTGGTTTGGTCCTGGTTTGGTCTTGTTTGGTCCTAGTTTGGTCTTGTTTTGGTCCTAGTTTGGTCTTGTTTTGGTTCTGGTTTGGTCCTGGTTTGGTCTTGTTTGGTCCTGGTTTGGTCTTGTTTGGTCCTGGTTTGGTCTTGTTTGGACCTGGTTTGGTCCTGGTTTGGTCTTGGTTTGGACCTGGTTTGGACCTGGTTTGGTCCTGGTTTGGTCCTGGTTTGGACCTGGTTTAGTCCTGGTCCTTGGGTCAGTTTATTCCTGACTTAGACTTGGTCTGAATCTTTGTCTAATTTAGTTCCGGGTTTTTAGGCCCCAATCCTAATGTAATATGTGTGAATGTGTCATGAGATCTTTGCAGAAATGGTTGAAGAAGTCTGGCACGGTCTGGTTTGGCACAGTTCAGGTCGAGGTTAGAAAAAGAGCAGCTGTTAGCAGAGATTCTTTGGGTTTCGACCTGGTTTAGTCTGGATGTGGACCTCGTGTAGTCCTGGGGAAGAGAAAGACAGTAAAACAGAACAAAGACCTTTGGCACAGGAAGCCTCACTGTAGTTAGACCCGCTTTAGTCCTGGTTTAGTCCTGGTTTAGTCCTGGTTTAGTCCTGGTCTTGAAGTAGGTCCAGCTTAGTCTTGGTATTGTTTTGGTCTAGGATTTGTTTAGTCCTTGTTAAATGGTCACCTTGTCCTAGTCTAATCCCGGTTCTGTCTTAGTTTTGTTCATGTTTCATTTTAGCTCAGTCCTGGTCCAGTCCTTATTTAGTCTTGGTCTTGTCCTTGGTTTGGCCCTTTTTAGTCCTGGGTCTACTCATAGCTTTGCCCTGGTTTTGTCCTAGTTTTGTTCTGGTTCAGTCCTGGTTTAGCCCTGGTTTAGTCCTGTTTTCGTCTCATTGTTGTTCAGTCCTGGTTCAGTTGTGACTTAGCCCTGGCTTAGTCCTGGTTTAGACCTGGTTTATCCCAGGACTGTTACACTTGTCGCTGGAGTTTCGTACAGACTGAACGTTTCGCTTTGGTCTCTTCAGCACAGGCTCTCTTCTCCTTCCTCTTCCTCTTCCTCTTCCTCTTCCTCGCGCTCATCATCTTCTTCCTCTTCTTCTTCTTCTTCTTCTTCTTCTTCTTCTTCTTCCTCTTCTTCTTCTCCTTCTTCTTCTTCTGTGCTTTCACGACGAGCCGATTTGCTCCAGGTTCGACCCCAGCCGCTTTCGACGAACCTGAAAAAGTGTTTTAAATCCACCTGTCATCCTGTCGTGGTGTTTTGTTCCACTCGCACACACTTTGAACACGCTCCTCTCCGTTTTTAAACACACTTCTGCACCGCGCTGCCCCCTGGTGGTGGTTTCAGAGGATCTCACCTGGCTGTGTCCGGGGCGGAGTCTTCGTCTGCAGAGCCCAGAGAGAGAGCGCGTGTCGGGCCGCAGTCCCAGCAGCTGCAACACAGGAACAGAAGAGACTATTAAGAAGCATAAATCATAAACAGATACAGTCGCTGGTGGTGCAGTGGAACAGGGCGTGGCACGTGTGCGGTCGCTGCCACCACAACGTCCAGGTTCGGAGTCTTGCCAACTGTCTGTTCATGAGTCTGAAGTGACACGCTCTGCTGCCATCTTGAGGACGACAGCCGCATGCTCACTGTGGGCGGAGCCAACAAGTCTGTAAACAAAGGATTCTTTCTCGTCTGCCACGCCCCCAAAAGACCCTGTTTGTCCAGAAGTGTGTGACTGTGGTCAGGAGGGATCAGTGGACTTACAGAGATCACTCCAGACTGAGCTGCTTGTTTCAGGTCGTTAGCAGCTAATGCTAATGCTAGTTTACTTGTTACTGCGTGGCTATGCTAACAAACGTTAGCCTCCTTACAGACAGTTTTAAGGAGCCTCATTTCCAACTGTCCGGGTGTTATATTTAAGGATCAGGCACAAAGTTCGTGCACTTGAAAGTTCTGAGGCCGTGTCCACTGCAGAGGGCGTGTCCGGTGCAGAGGGCGTGTCCGGTGCAGAGGGCGTGTCCGGTGCAGAGAGTGTGTGGACGAGGAAGAGCAGATGGAAACGTCTACAAGTTTGTTGTCGCCGCTGTAGATACGGATCAAAGCCCAGAAAGTCCGTCTTCTTCAAGTATCGACCCTGCATCTAATACAAACTCATGCGCATCGGTATCGGATCAATAGTGCGATATTTGCCGTAGTATTACTTGGTATCGGATCAAATAAAAAATCTCCATTATCGCCCATCGCTGCCCCTAGTGAGACAAACGATCAATGACAATAGCAACATAAAAATGACACAAAAAAGAGACAAAAAAACAGAGATGAGAAAAAAAATTATAAAAATTGAAAAATAAAAAACTAGCCCCTGAAGCCCTGGAGCCGCACCTGATTGGCTGAAGTCCAAGTCCGTATGAGTCTGAGAGGCTGAAACTTCTCTGAAAATAAAAATGATGAAAATGAGATTCCGTTTTCTACTTTGTGAGCACCGAGCTGCACGATACGAGAGGTTTCACCCACAAGCGGTTTGTGACGAGCTCTCGGCGAACTCTCGAGTCGTCGTGCAGCTCTAGTGCTAAACGTAAAGATAAACTGAACGAAACTTGCCCTGTTCCCGATGGATTCCTGGAGGCGACGCGTGATCATGTCGTCCAAACTGCCCCTGGAGACGAGAGAACGGGAAAAACCTCCATTTTAGTCACGATTAGGACTTTTTAACTATTTTTTAATGATTATAACTATTTCTACAATCAACAAATCAAATTACACATAATATGGTTGGTTTTGATAACGATTTTTTTTTTTTTTTAATGAGGCTCGAATACCCCTTATCCCCGCCCACATCCCTACTACCTCTTATCCCCGCCCACATCCCTACCCCTTATCCCCGCCCACATCCCTACCCCTTATCCGTATGAAGAGGCAGAGCTTATCGCTGTGAAGAGGTGGGGCTAAACCAGGGCTAAACCAGGAATAAACCAGGACTAAACCAGGTCCAAACCAGGACTAAACCAGGACTAAACCAAGACTAAGCCAGGTCTAAACCAGGGCTAAACCAGGACTAAACCAGAACTAAACCAGGACTAAACCAGGTCCAAACCAGATCTAAACCAGGGCTAAACCAGGTCTAAACCAGGTCTAAGCCGTTTTGGTTCGATAATGTGGTTTACAGTGAACAAAAATGTCAAACTGATTATGTATTTATTTTATAATTCAACACGAAGCATCTGCAGGTCGTGGAGATCTTTTTTGCGTTCGACTGGGGGAAACCCTCAGGGATCAGTTCTCGCCCCTGTACTGTTTGCACGTTATATTCTCTCCTTTTGCCAAATCCTTCAAAAACATGGTACATAATCCTACATCCTGTTTTTATGCAGACGTTTGCTGCATTTCCATGCCACCCTGACACGCCCGCTCCCAGGTTTGAGCTAAGCTAAGGCTCGGTTTACCCCCCTTAGTCTAATTTAACCGACCATAGTCTAAACAATCAACACGTATGACAAATAGTACTTTTCACGCTTTTGTCTCTACTTGTCTGAACTCTACACCAGAATCGTCCCAAAACACACAGGTCCAGGGTGTGGTCGGGTCTTGGGTGTGGCTTCGGGGGCGGTACCTGTGTGGGTGTGGGAGGAGTTTGTGCGAGTCGAGCAGGAGCAGGTGTCGCTCAGCGCGTTCGGCTCGATCCAACAACGACTCGATGAAAACCTGCAGAGATCACGACAGGGCTCAAGGTTCTCAAGGGATAAACGAGGATTTTGATTTCTTTTTTTTAAGTGATTATAAAGAAAAACATGAAATACAGTTGATAAACTTCATAAATACCTGGAGTTTGATTTTAGCTTCAGCTTCTCTCTGAGCCAAACTGTTGAGGAAACACTCAATCTCCACCATCTCCCTGAAACAGACCACAAACTGCTCTAAACCAGGTCTAAACCAGGACTAAACCAGGAATAAACCAGGACTAAACCAGGACTAAACCAGGTCTAAACCAGGACTAAATCAGGACTAAACCAGGACTAATAAAGGACAAAAAAAGGACTAAACCAGTTCACCTGGCGTGAACTGAGATCTCTAAACCGAGTCAAAAGTGGAGTAAATGTTCTCACTGCTGCTTCTGGTTCAGCTCCATCTCTTTGTCGTCCAGATCCTTCAGCAGTTTGCTCATGAGCTCCTCGGCTGCAGACACCTGAGAACGAGGGAATTTAACCATCAACCTCAACAGTTTAAAGTCCACATGATGTTTCTAATTCTGACTTAGTTTGGTGGTGTAGAACCTGTGGTAAATATTAATCACAGTTTTCATAGTTTTACTGCTGTTAAGTTGCAGCTTGTGAAGAAAAGTTGAAAATAGGAGTTTATTATGACAGGAAGTAGAGCAGATTCCCTCTGTGATGTCATCAGTGTGCGACACAGAGACAGTTGACACACTTTTCTGACAGTTTAAACCATCGTTCGACAAAAATAAAAGTGTTTTATGGTATTATTGTGTGTCAAATCATAACAGTTGTGCCATTTATGTGGACTTTGGTCCTTGTTTACAGTCTGGTTGCTATGGTAACAGCTGTGGAACTATGCTACGTTCCAGTCGTCCGAGTTCCGACCTCTAACTTCCCGCTGGAACACTCTCACGCCTTTGTTTTTGCAGTGAAACCTTTCGGGCGTTCGTACCTGTCCCGTGAGGTAAACCACGCGGCCGTTCAGCTCCTGCTTCTCCGTCCTCAGCGTCTCCTCCAGGTCCTTCTGTCTCCAGAGCTCCGCCTCCTTCTGGGCCAGTCGGGATTTGAGCCGGTCCACTTTACGGTTCACCCTCTCCTCCACCTCAGCCAGAGTCCGGGCCACTCTGGACCCGAGACCCAGACCAAGACCCAGTCTCTCCTCCAGACCGATGTCCACCGTCAAGAAGGCCTAATGGAGGAAGAACCTGGTTTAGACCTGGTTTAGTCCTGGTTTAGTCCTGGTTTGGACCTGGTTTAGACCTGGTTTAGACCTGGTTTAGACCTGGTTTGGACCTGGTTTAGACCTGGTTTAGACCTGGTTTAGACCTGGTTCAGACCTGGTTTAGACCTGGTTCAGACCTGGTTTAGACCTGGTTTAGACCTGGTTCAGACCTGGTTTAGACCTGGTTTAGACCCGGTTCAGACCTGGTTCAGACCCACCTCTGTGAGTTTTCTTCTGGGCAGGACCAGAGTCTGGAGCAGCTGGACTGAGGAGGTGGACGAGGCCAGATCCAGACCCTCCAGAGGCAGGGGACTTTCCTGGAGCTCTGTGCCCAGCGACCCTCTCTGAATCTGGGCAAACATCGGGCCGGGCAGTGGGAGCAGAGAGCGAGGTCTGGGGGGCCTCACACGAGCCTGGAACATGCAACACTGCAGGTTAGTCCTGGTTTAGACCCGGTTCAGACCTGGTCCAGACCTGGTTCAGACCCGGTTCAGACCTGGTACAAACCTGGTCCTGACCTGGTTCAGACCTGGTTCAGACCCGGTTCAGACCTGGTTTAGACCTGGTTCAGACCTGGTCCAGACCTGGTCCGGACCTGGTTCAGAGATGGTTCAGAGCTGGTTCAGACCTGGTTCAGACCCGGTTTAGACCCGGTCCAGACCTGGTTCAGACCTGGTTCAGTACCTGTGACAGCAGTAGGAGGGTCTCATAAGTGTGTTGTGTGATGAGGTGGACTCTGAGCTCCGCGATCGTGCTGAACTTGAACGCATCACCGCAGCGAGGACAGATGAGAAGTCCCGACATGTCCAGACCTGGTCCAGACCTGGTCCAGACCCGGTACAGACCTGGTTCAGACCTGGTCCAGACCCGGTACAGACCTGGTTCAGACCTGGTTCAGACCTGGTTCAGACCTGGTTCAGAACAGACAGAAATCAATCAATGGAGATCTGATTTTGTCATGGTTGAAAGTGTGTTTTCGTTTACATGATCCAGGTTGGAGGTTTTGGTACTTTAGTCCTGGTTTAGTCTGGTTTGGACCTGTAAAATCCACTTTTGGGCTGTGTTCACTTTGGTTTGAGCCCATTTGAGTCCTGGCCGTGTTTAGGCTTGTTTTAGTCCAGAATGTGATGTAAAATCTCACAAAAACACTATCAGGACAAAGCTAGAACCAAACCAGTAAAATAAAATAAATGAAATAAATGAAATAAATGAAATAAATGAAATAAATGAAATAAAATAAATAAAATGAAATAAAATGAAATAAATATTGTGAATGTTGTATTGAAGTTTTGCATGATTGGAGAAAACAAACAAAAAGAGCTGATTAGAAATACAAATTAAAAGCTGTATGTCGTAAACTTTCAAATGAAGGTATAAGGTGATATTTCTGCACTTTTGTGATTTTACATTTCACGTTTTTTTCATTTAATAAAACCTCACTGTTGGACTGACATAATATTGTTGTCGGGGTAGGCCTACTCCAATAAATCAATAATAAATGAATAAAATTAATAAAATGAATAAATAAAAAAAATAATAAAAATAATAAAATTAATAAAATTAATAAAATTAATAAAATTAATAAAATTAATAAAAATAGTAAAATTAATAAAATTAATAAAATTAATAAAATTAATAAAATTAAATTAATAATTGTTATATTTTTTGAAGACATAAACAAATGCTTTTTTTTTTCAACACAACAAGAAACATCAACGTCGCCCTGTTACGTCACTACAGTTCACGCGGGCCACGCCTTGACGCGCTTTCTTCTTGTTCAGTGAGGCGCGCGCTGATGCGGAGCCGTCAGGTCCGATCACCGGAGGGACTGACCCCCGCGCGCACCGTCACGTGGAGCATTTACACGGGTAAAACGCGGGGTTTGAAACACATTTAGGTTTGAAAAAGGATTTAAGAAAGAAATTTGACCAAATGTGAAAAGATGGAATTCGTGAAGTAATTTGTTTTGGATGTGACGGTGAAATCACGCGTCAAACATGAATTATCCACGAACCAAACTAGGTCAAGAGAGCAGAGCTAGACCAGGACTAAACCAGGACTAAACCAGGACTAAACCAGGACTAAACCAGGACTAAACCAGGACTAAACCGGGACTAAACCAAGACTAAACCAAGACTAAAACCAGGATCTGAACTAGGTCTGGAACACGTTTATCCAAGAAGGGGGTTCGCATCTTTTTATTTTTGTCTTCTTCTACTCCTGGTTTAGTCCTGGTTTAGTCCTGGTTTAGTCCTGGTTTAGTCCCGGTTTAGTCCAGGTTTAGTCCAGGTTTAGTCCCGGTTTAGTCCAGGTTTAGTCCAGGTTTAGTCCCGGTTTAGTCCAGGTTTAGTCCAGGTTTAGTCCTGGTTTAGTCCCGGTTTAGTCCAGGTTTAGTCCAGGTTTAGTCCAGGTTTAGTCCTGGTTTAGTCCTGGTTTAGTCCCGTTTAAGTCCCAGTTTAGTCCTGGTTTAGACCTGGTTTAGACCTGGTTTAATCCCGGTTTAGTCCCTGTTTGGATCTGGTTTAGACCTGGTTTAGTCCTGGTTTAGTCCCGGTTTGGTCCCTGTTTGGATCTGGTTTAGACCTGGTTTAGTCCCGGTTTAGATCTGGATTAGTCCCGGTTTAGTCCCTATATAAATCTGGTTTAGACCTGGTTTAGACTTGGTTTAGTCCTGGTTTAGTCCTGGTTTAGTCCCGGTTTAGACCCGGTTTAGACCCGGTTAGACCCGGTTTAGTCCCAGTTTAGACCCGGTTTAGAACTGGGGAACGCGCCCTAAAACCACGTTGACTATAATGACCTAATTTCACCTGATGTTGACAACAGGACGCGCGCTCTCGTCACGCGCTCCTCACCTGTGCGTCAGAAGCGCGTGCGCGTCCGGGGCATGGCCGCTCCCGGTCTGCGGCCGGTCGGACTCCCGCGGGGCTCGCGGGGCTCGCGGGGCTCGGTGCGGTCGACGCGGAGGTTTCACGCGGGGAAAGAGGCTCGATCCGCGGCGGCGCTGAACCTCTGGAACAAGCGCCTCTGTTTCTCCAGCGAGAGACGCCTCCTGACGTCCTTACGTCAGGACATGTGACCAGGACTGACAGGGACTAAACCAGGACTAAACCAGGACTGACAGGGACTAAACCAGGACTAAACCAGGACTAAACCAGGACTAAACCAGGACTGACAGGGACTAAACCAGGACTAAACCAGGACTAAACCAGGACTGACAGGGACTAAACCAGGACTAAACCAGGTCTAAACCAGGACTGACAGGGACTAAACCAGGACTAAACCAGGACTAAACCAGGACTAAACCAGGACTGACAGGGACTAAACCAGGACTAAACCAGGACTAAACCAGGACTAAACCAGGACTGACAGGGACTAAACCAGGACTAAACCAGGACTAAACCAGGACTGAACCAGGTCTAAACCAGGACTAAACCAGGACTAAACCAGGTCTAAACCAGGACTAAACCAGGACTAAATCAGTCTAAACTAAGTATATATAATATGCACTTGCCGGTGCGTGCTTATTATAAAAATGCAGTGGTAAAAACTGACCACTTGATGGCGCCATTGGCCTGTGTAGAATGAAGTCTCAGGGAAATAAAGCTGCGCATCACAGTCTTCACAGGCATTCTACTGGACTAAAAAGAAAGTAAAAAGTACAAAAACACCACTTGGAGAACTGTTTACATGAATGCAACTTTCACTTTAGATCAGGCTTTTTATCAAAAACATGATTAAATAAACTGACTCAAACTGACATATGCGGGGCCCTTCAGACTGACCTGTCTGTGCGGGGCCCTTCAGACTGACCTGTGCGGGGCCCTTCAGACTGACCTGTGCGGGGCCCTTTAGACTGACCTGTGCGGGGCCCTTCAGACTGACCTGTGCGGGGCCCTTCAGACTGACCTGTGCGGGGCCCTTTAGACTGACCTGTGCGGGGCCCTTCAGACTGACCTGTGCGGGGCCCTTCAGACTGACATGTGCGGGGCCCTTCAGACTGACCTGTGCGGGGCCCTTCAGACTGACCTGTGCGGGGCCCTTCAGACTGACCTGTGCGGGGCCCTTCAGGTAATATTCCTGGGTCATGTGATCTAAAAATGGCAAAAGCATTTCCACAAATCGTGTTGCAGCAAAACAGAATATTCCAAAACCAATAACTAAGAAACAATTAATGTCATTCCTGGGAATTGTCGACAATTCATTCCAGATGATTCTGTTATAGAGTCTCCTTTAATAGAGTCTCCTTTAATGCAGTCTCCTTTAATAGAGTCTCCTTTAATGCAGTCTCCTTTAATAGAGTCTCCTTTAATGCAGTCTCCTTTAATAGAGTCTCCTTTAATAGAGTCTCCTTTAATGGAGTCTCCTTTAATAGAGTCTCCTTTAATGGAGTCTCCTTTAATAGAGTCTCCTTTAATAGAGTCTCCTTTAATGGAGTCTCCTTTAATAGAGTCTCCTTTAATAGAGTCTCCTTTAATGCAGTCTCCTTTAATAGTCTCCTTTAATAGAGTCTCCTTTAATGGAGTCTCCTTTAATGGAGTCTCCTTTAATAGAGTCTCCTTTAATGGAGTCTCCTTTAATGGAGTCTCCTTTAATAGAGTCTCGTCTCCTTTAATAGAGTCTCGTCTCCTTTAATAGAGTCTCCTTTAATGGAGTCTCCTTTAATGGAGTCTCCTTTAATAGAGTCTCCTTTAATGCAGTCTCCTTTAATAGAGTCTCCTTTAATGGAGTCTCCTTTAATAGAGTCTCCTTTAATGGAGTCTCCTTTAATGGAGTCTCCTTTAATAGAGTCTCGTCTCCTTTAATAGAGTCTCGTCTCCTTTAATAGAGTCTCCTTTAATGGAGTCTCCTTTAATGGAGTCTCCTTTAATAGAGTGTCCTTTAATAGAGTCTCCTTTAATGGAGTCTCCTTTAATGGAGTCTCCTTTAATAGAGTCTCCTTTAATGCAGTCTCCTTTAATGGAGTCTCCTTTAATGGAGTCTCCTTTAATAGAGTCTCCTTTAATAGAGTCTCCTTTAATGGAGTCTCCTTTAATAGAGTCTCCTTTAATGCAGTCTCCTTTAATGGAGTCTCCTTTAATGGAGTCTCCTTTAATAGAGTCTCCTTTAATAGAGTCTCCTTTAATAGAGTCTCCTTTAATAGAGTCTCCTTTAATGGAGTCTCCTTTAATAGAGTCTCCTTTAATGGACTCTCCTTTAGGTGCACTCATGGAAAAGGTGTCATAAAATGTGAATATATGATTATATTTCTGTGATGTATTTTATCTGCATAATAGTGATATATGATCTGCATCATTAGTCTAAGAGAAGAACGGGTGTGTGACAGCATTTGTTTGTGAATGTGTCGTAAAGAATGTTGCCCCAGGGGGGGTGTAACAGCCCAGGGGAGTTGGGTAAACATTACCCAAGGCTTTATCTCAACGGAAACTACCAACTGTTGTAAAAGACAAATGCCTCGATGTGAGGCTGACCAATGAGAAATGTGACCAGCCTGTTCCACAATATCTAATAAAACCAACCAGCATGGGAAAAAAACGGTGTGAGACGCGGGGACTGATCACGCAGGCTGTTGTAAGCAGCCTGCGTGATCAGTCCCCGCGTTTTCTCCCAAGCATGCCACACAAATGTCTGATATTTCTGTGTCGTTTCATATTCTGAGTTGAATTGTGTTCTCGATGTGTTACGGAATAGCATCGGTGTTTGTCTCATCTCATGACAAACTGACCTGGACAGAAGAAGCAGACGCAGCTTTCTGTGAGTTAAAATGGCCTGACCGAAGCCTCCACCTCTGACCTCTGACCTGACCCAACATGACCTTGTCCTCTTGCAGTCGCACGCTCGCTCCCAAAGACCTGTCGCCTATTTCTCTGCTAAACTGGACCCAGTTGCAGCCGGCGCCACGATGTTTCCGTGCGGTCGCGGTCCTGGCCTCACGTGATCTGATCTGATCTGAGCTGACACGTTGTCTCTGATTCTTCTGGAACAGAAAACTCTCATCGTTCTACCTCATTGTTATGTTTCCACTGACCGGACCTGAGGGAGGAGCCACACACTGAGGGAGGAGCCACACACTGAGGGAGGAGCCACACACTGAGGGAGGAGCCACTCACTGAGGGAGGAGCCACACACTGAGGGAGGAGCCACTCACTGAGGGAGGAGCCACACACTGAGGGAGGAGCCACACACTGAGGGAGGAGCCACACACTGAGGGAGAAGCCACTCACTGAGGGAGGAGCCACACACTGAGGGAGGAGCCACTCACTGAGGGAGGAGCCACACACTGAGGGAGGAGCCACACACTGAGGGAGGAGCCACACACTGAGGGAGGAGCCACACACTGAGGGAGAAGCCACTCACTGAGGGAGGAGCCACACACTGAGGGAGGAGCCACACACTGAGGGAGGAGCCACACACTGAGGGAGGAGCCACACACTGAGGGAGGAGCCACACATTAACCCTGATTTGATTCTTTTTCTAGATGGTTCTGCATCTCGGGACGCAGACACGGGACAGAACTGAGGAGGCTTTACAGCGTGCACTAGACTCTTCTGTAACCATAGTAACCATAGGACTGTGACCATTTTTACTGTATGTTTTGTGTCTCAGTGCCGCTCAGAGCTTTGCCCCGACGGAGGAAATCTCTGTGTGGAACAAGGGATGAAGTCTGGTTTGGTCTGTTTATCTAAACATGTTTTCACAGTCACATGGTGCTGAAGTCACATGGTGCTGAAGTCACATGGTGCTGATGTCACATGATGCTGATGTCACATGGTGCTGATGTCACATGATGCTGATGTCACATGGTGCTGAAGTCACATGGTGCTGATGTCACATGGTGCTGATGTCACATGGTGCTGAAGTCACATGGTGCTGAAGTCACATGGTGCTGATGTCACATGGTGCTGAAGTCACATGGTGCGGAAGTCACATGGTGCTGATGTCACATGATGCTGATGTCACATGGTGCTGAAGTCACATGGTGCTGAAGTCACATGGTGCTGATGTCACATGGTGCTGATGTCACATGGTGCTGAAGTCACATGGTGCTGAAGTCACATGGTGCTGATGTCACATGGTGCTGATGTCACATGGTGCTGAAGTCACATGGTGCTGATGTCACATGGTGCTGATGTCACATGGTGCGTGCTGATGTCACATGGTGCGTGCTGATGTCACATGTTGCTGAAGTCACATGGCGTTGATGTCACATGGTGCTGATGTCACATGATGCTGATGTCACATGGTGCTGATGTCACATGGCGCTGATGTCACATGGTGCTGATGTCACATGATGCTGATGTCACATGGTGCTGATGTCACATGGCGCTGATGTCACATGGTGCTGAAGTCACACGGTGCTGAAGTCACATGGTGCTGATGTCACATGGTGCTGATGTCACATGGTGCGTGCTGAAGTCACATGGCGTTGATGTCACATGGTGCTGATGTCACATGATGCTGAAGTCACATGGCGTTGAAGTCACATGGCGCTGATGTCACATGGCGCTGATGTCACAGTGCGTGCTGATGTCACATGATGCTGATGTCACATGGTGCGTGCTGATGTCACATGATGCTGAAGTCACATGGCGTTGATGTCACATGGTGCTGATGTCACATGATGCTGATGTCACATGGCGCTGATGTCACATGGCGTTGATGTCACATGGTGCTGATGTCACATGGCGCTGATGTCACTTGTTGCTGATGTCACATGGTGCTGATGTCACATGGCGCTGATGTCACTTGTTGCTGATGTCACATGGCGCTGATGTCACATGATGCTGATGTCACATGGTGCTGATGTCACATGGCGCTGATGTCACATGGTGCTGATGATGTCACATGGTGCTGATGATGTCTTATGATGCTGATGTCACATGGCGCTGATGTCACATGGTGCTGATGATGTCACATGGTGCTGATGATGTCACATGATGCTGATGTCACATGGTGCTGATGTCACATGGCGCTGATGTCACATGGTGCTGATGATGTCACATGGTGCTGATGATGTCTTATGATGCTGATGTCACATGGTGCTGATGTCACATGATGCTGATGTCACATGGTGCTTATGTCACATGGTGCTGATGTCACATGGTGCTTATGTCACATGGTGCTGATGTCACATGGTGCTGATGTCACATGGTGCTTATGTCACATGGTGCTGATGTCACATGGTGCTTATGTCACATGGTGCTGATGTCACATGGTGCTTATGTCACATGGTGCTGATGTCACATGGTGCTGATGATGTCACATGGTGCTGATGATGTCATATGATGCTGATGTCACATGGTGCTGATGTCACATGATGCTGATGTCACATGGTGCTTATGTCACATGGTGCTTATGTCACATGATGCTGATGTCACATGGTGCTTATGTCACATGGTGCTGATGTCACATGGTGCTTATGTCACATGGTGCTGATGTCACATGGTGCTTATGTCACATGGTACTGATGTCACATGATGCTGATGTCACACGGCGCTGATGTCACATGGTGCTTATGTCACATGGTGCTGATGTCACTTGGTGCTGATGTCACATGGCGCTGATGTCATATGGTGTTGATGTCACATGGTGCGTGCTGATGTCACATGGTGCTGATGTCACATGGTGCTGATGTCACATGGTGCTTATGTCACATGGTGCTGATGTCACATGATGCTGATGTCACATGGCGCTGATGTCACATGGTGCTTATGTCACATGGTGCTGATGTCACATGGTGCTTATGTCACATGGTGCTGATGTCACATGGTGCTTATGTCACATGGTGCTGATGTCACACGGCGCTGATGTCACATGGTGCTTATGTCACATGGTGCTGATGTCACATGGTGCTTATGTCACATGGTGCTGATGTCACATGGTGCTTATGTCACATGATGCTGATGTCACATGGTGCTGATGTCACATGTGAACCTGCATCAAAGGGCGGATGATAAATGGGACAGAATTGGTTCACAAAAGGTTTTAATATTTATGCCCAAAAGTTTTGTCGATGCTTAGTCCCGGCGTGTGGAGGCGTTTCCATGGAAACACGCCTCCAGCAACGCAGTGGTTAAAGCTCTGATCACGGAGATTGTGCCACGCTGGGGCCTGAAAACATTTCAAGTGACAATGGCAGCCACTTTGTAGCCGAGGTGGTGGAGGAGGTGGTGGAGGAGGTTTAGAGGAGGTGCTGGAGGAGGTGGTAGAGGAGGTGGTAGAGGAAGTTTAGAGGAGGTGCTGGAGGAGGTGGTAGAGGAGGTGGTGGAGGAGTTGGTGGAGGAGGTTTAGAGGAGGTGGGTCCATTTCTGGGCATTGATCTCCGTAAACATACTTCTTATCATCCGGAATCATCAGAGGTGCAACGGGACGATTAAAACAAAACTGACCAAAATATGTGAGCGAACTGGACTCTCCTGGATGAAGGCGCTGCCACTTGTGTTGACGTACATGAGAATGTGTGAACAGGTGAGACGTGCAGGTGAGACGTACAGGTGAGACGTACAGGTGAAACGTACAGGTGAAACGTACAGGTGAGACGTACAGGTGAAACGTACAGGTGAGACGTACAGGTGAAACGTACAGGTGAAACGTACAGGTGAGACGTACAGGTGAAACGTACAGGTGAGACGTACAGGTGAAACGTACAGGTGAGACGTACAGGTGAAACGTACAGGTGAGACGTACAGGTGAGACGTACAGGTGAAACGTACAGGTGAGACGTACAGGTGAGACGTACAGGTGAAACGTACAGGTGAGACGTACAGGTGAAACGTACAGGTGAGACGTACAGGTGAGACGTACAGGTGAAACGTACAGGTGAGACGTACAGGTGAGACGTACAGGTGAGACGTACAGGTGAGACGTACAGGTGAGACGTACAGGTGAGACGTACAGGTGAAATGTAACATGAGTCCATTTGAAATCCTGTTTTCTCGCCTAACATAGCCCTAGACCTCCTCCTCCTCGAGATCTGCCAGATACTTCCTTGTGTGTAGACACTGTTAGCTTATTGTAAAGAATTGGCTAACGTAAAGAATTGGAAAACCTGTTGTCCTCCATTTCTGCACATGTGAAAGCCGCTCTCCCAAAGGAGCTGAAACCGTCCTTCAAACCAGGGACTGGATCCTGGTCCGAGAGCCGAGGCGCAAACACTGGGGGTCTAAACGCTGGTTAGGACCTTTCCAAGTCCTTCTCATCACCGACACCGCAGTGAACGTGGCAGAACGGGGCCCCTGGATTCACGCATCACACTGCAGAGCCATCTTCAGCTTCACCTGTGGAGATCAACAACGTGCCTGTCGGTCCACTCTTGGGTCAGACACAGGGGCCGACCACTGAGGACGCCGTGGGACCTTTGAATTGCAACGATCTCAAGTGCGAGAGAGCGGGGGCCAGAGCAGGTCGTGAGGCTCGACCCGCACCACCAGAGCGGGGGCCCGAGCAGGTCGTGAGGCTCGACCCGCACCACCAGAGCGGGGGCCCGAGCAGGTCGTGAGGCTCGACCCGCACCACCAGAGCGGGGGCCAGAGCAGGTCGTGAGGCTCGACCCGCACCACCAGAGCGGGGGCCCGAGCAGGTCGTGAGGCTCGACCCGCACCACCAGAGCGGGGGCCCGAGCAGGTCGTGAGGCTCGACCCGCACCACCAGAGCGGGGGCCAGAGCAGGTCGTGAGGCTCGACCCGCACCACCAGAGCGGGGGCCCGAGCAGGTCGTGAGGCTCGACCCGCACCACCAGAGCGGGGGCCCGAGCAGGTCGTGAGGCTCGACCCGCACCACCAGAGCGGGGGCCAGAGCAGGTCGTGAGGCTCGACCCGCACCACCAGAGCGGGGGCCCGAGCAGGTCGTGAGGCTCGACCCGCACCACCAGAGCGGGGGCCAGAGCAGGTCGTGAGGCTCGACCCGCACCACCAGAGCGGGGGCCCGAGCAGGTCGTGAGGCTCGACCCGCACCACCAGAGCGGGGGGCTAGAGCAGGTCGTGAGGCTCGACCCGCACCACCAGAGCGGGGCCCGAGCAGGTCGTGAGGCTCGACCCGCACCACCAGACCGGGGGCCAGAGCAGGTCGTGAGGCTCGACCCGCACCACCTGAGCGGGGCCCGAGCAGGTCGTGAGGCTCGACCCGCACCACCAGAGCGGGGGCCAGAGCAGGTCGTGAGGCTCGACCCTGTTGTTGTTGTTGTTGTTGTCGTCGGCGGCGGCGGCGTCGTCGTCGTCTGCAGCTTCAACATGGTTAATACTTAATATTTCTCCGCCAAACTTGATAAGTCCAAAAGAACAAAGTTTAGACCGTAAGACTCATTATATGTATAATTATGACTCAGCCCAATCACACATTTCATTTATAACGATTCCACTGTCGAAACTCTAAATTAACTTTAATCAAACCTTCTGAAAATGTAGAACTGAGACCACTTTAACCATAACCCACTCTGTGATGTGATCCCAGGCTTACACAGGATGTGATCCCATGCTTACACAGGATGTGATCCCATACTTACACAGGATGTGATCCCAGGCTTACACAGGATGTGATCCCAGGCTTACACAGGATGTGATCCCATGCTTACACAGGATGTGATCCCAGGCTTACACAGGATGTGATCCCATGCTTACACAGGATGTGATCCCATACTTACACAGGATGTGATCCCATGCTTACACAGGATGTGATCCCACGCTTACACAGGATGTGAGCCCACGCTTACACAGGATGTGAACCCACGCTTACACAGGGTGTGATCCCAGGCTTACACAGGATGTGATCCCAGGCTTACACAGGATGTGATCCCATGCTTACACAGGATGTGATCCCATGCTTACACAGGATGTGATCCCATGCTTACACAGGATGTGATCCCATGCTTACACAGGATGTGATCCCATGCTTACACAGGATGTGATCCCATACTTACACAGGATGTGATCCCATACTTACACAGGATGTGATCCCATGCTTACACAGGATGTGACCCCATGCTTACACAGGATGTGAGCCCATACTTACACAGGATGTGATCCCATGCTTACACAGGATGTGAGCCCACGCTTACACAGGATGTGATCCCACGCTTACACAGGATGTGATCCCATGCTTACACAGGATGTGAGCCCACGCTTACACAGGATGTGATCCCATGCTTACACAGGATGTGATCCCACGCTTACACAGGATGTGATCCCATGCTTACACAGGATGTGATCCCACGCTTACACAGGATGTGATCCATGCTTACACAGGATGTGATCCCATGCTTACACAGGATGTGATCTCACGCTTACACAGGATGTGATCCCATGCTTACACAGGATGTGATCCCATGCTTACACAGGATGATTAATAAGACGGTTTCTGCCCAAATTTGTGTCCATTCCAATGACAGGACCTGTCACTCTTGACGATGTGAGTGACTCAGATGATGACTCCATCTGTAGATTAGTTTCAAATATAACCAAAAAAATGTTTTTGATTAGAACCACTTAGTTTTCTTATTTCATTTATTCTTAATCTTATACTTAACCTAATCACAGGGATGAACTAATCATTGTTTTAAATACATGTGATAATTTTGCGGTAATGTGAGGATTGAGACACTGGTTTAAAGTCCCAGGGCAAAAGGTTTATCCTCTGAACAGGTGTTAATGTATTATTATTATTATTATTATTATTATTATGATGTTTCTCCTTTGACAGTTTTGCTTCTGCTGGATGTTGATGACGTGCTTCACCTTCTTCTGATTTTCAGGTTGTTGATTTACTTATTGATTGATACATTGTTGACATTTTTGCTAATGATTAATAATAAAACGGGTTTGATTTTAATCAGAAGTGATTGTGATGTAAAAATGTCATGTCTTTAAAACTAAAGGTCTTATGTGTAACATCGGGTCATTGTGGCTCTGCAGACTGTGAAACAGAAGCAGGACGTGTCACATGAGGTGGAACATGAGTGTGTTTCTCTGCAATACGTTTAGACTGGTTTTGTGCATATGTGGCACCTGCTGTGCCTTCATAAACTGAACTCAGACTGACCTGTGCGGGGCCCTTCAGACTGACCTGTGCGGGGCCCTTCAGACTGACCTGTGCGGGGCCCTTCAGACTGACCTGTACGGGGCCCTTCAGACTAACCTGTGCAGGGCCCTTCAGACTGACCTGTGCGGGGCCCTTCAGACTGACTTGTGCGGGGCCCTTCAGACTGACATGTGCGGGGCCCTTCAGACTGACCTGTGCGGGGCCCTTCAGACTGACATGTGCGGGGCCCTTCAGACTGACTTGTGCGGGGCCCTTCAGACTGACATGTGCGGGGCCCTTCAGACTGACCCCGGGGCCCTTCATAATGACTTGTGCAGAAGGAAAGAGGCGGAGTTTGTTTGTTTGTTGTTGTTTATTGACAGCGTCTCATGCACAAACAGTGACGTGCACAACATTTGAACTTCTTTCCGCTCTGAGCACTACGACTCCCACAATGCACCTGTGTCCAGAGGCTCTGAATGACGTCATCAGATTGACACGTACAAAAATAGAGCTTTATATGATACAAATATAGAAGTTTAGATAAAGTAGATCCACAGATCATGCAGCGCCACAAGAAGATCCAGCAGCTTCACAGACAAAGTGCTTCAGTTCATTTGGGCGTTCACTGTCCAATAACGTCTCCTCTGATTGGTCCACAACACTGACAGTCTGTCACACTATGACGTCACGCTGTAACGGCAAAAACACAAACACAAACAGGATTCCCGTGACCTTCTGCTGCGGTCAGTGACTCCGCTCCTGCTCAGTCCAGACAGAGTCCAGGCCAATCCAGGCCAAGTCCAGACAGAGTCCAGACCCTCTCATTCCGGGCCACGCGCCAGGTGCGGGGGCGTTGACGCCATTACGCACGCGCCTTGTGCCGCGGCTCAAACATTTCAAACTGTCACAAACTCAGTGACTGATGATGAAAGCTGCTCACGTGCCCGCGCATTACACCCCGGGCGCGTTCACGGCCAGCGCGTACGCCGCCATCATCTGCGCGCGCAGCTGCTGCTTGATGTGCACGCGCCCGTGCCGCTTCCTCTCGTCGCTGCGCGCAAACTTCTTCCCGCAGACGTCACAGGAGAACGGCTTCTCCCCCGTGTGCGTGCGCGTGTGCGTGGTCAGGTGGTCGCTGCGGCTGAAGGCGCGCGCGCAGATCGTGCACTGAAAAGGCTTCTGCCCCGTGTGGATGCGCACGTGACGGTTCAGTTCGTCCGAGCGCGAGAAGCGGCGATCGCAGCCCTGCACCGCGCACGGGAACGGTTTAGCTTTGACGCTCTTCTGCCGCCTCCCGCGCGCCGCCGCCTTGGGCGCGGGCACGTGCACGCCCTGCAGCAGGGACGAGAGCACGTGCGCATCCACGACCGGGTTCCCGCTGATGACGTATGTGGCGGAATCTCCCTGTGCTCCCGGGAGCCCGGTGCAGAGCCAGTCCCGCGGCTCCTGCTTCACCTCCAGCCCGGGCCTCGGTGCGCTCTGCGCGGCGTCCGGCAGCAGCAGAGTGTCCAGCAGCTCCGCCACGTCCAGCGCGTCCAGCTCCACCGGCAGAAGCTCACAGTCTGCGGCGGAGCCCAGGCAGGTCCCGCCGCAGCTCGGGCTGAACTCCATCTTCACCTGCACCGGCTCGATTTTCACTGACACCGGGCTTGGCGCGGGCACCGGAGCGGGGGCCGCGGGCACCGGAGCGGGGGCCGCAGGGGCCGCGGGGGCCGCGGGGGCCGCGGGGGCCGCAGGCTGATGCTCCGGCTGCGCGTCGCTGCAGATGCCCACGATCTCCGTGATCATTGTGAGAATCGCGTCCGCTGCGCTGCTCAGTCCCGGTGCGGCGCTTTGCTCCGGGAAGAACGAACCGTCCAGCCCCGGTGACCGGGAGTCTGAGGAGCTGTCACTGAAGTCTGAGAAGAAGTCCGAGTCTGAGGCGTCGGTCCCGGGAGAGAAGACTGAGGAGAGAGAGAGAGAGAGAGAGGAGGGTTAGAGCGGGGCCCCACAGGTGTCCTCACGTGCACCTGCTGCCACGTGCACGCCCACATGCGCGCTTCATCTTCATCAAACACAAACTCCTCTTCATCACATGCAGGACACTCTTCATCACATGCAGGACACTCTTCATCACACTCTTCATCACACTCTTCATCACACTCTTCATCACACTCTTCATCACACTCTTCATCACACTCTTCATCACAGTGAGACGCACCTTGGCTGAACGGAGAACCCACGTCCGAGTCCTCGCTGAGGCTCGAGCCCACACTGTCCACCCACGCGCTGCACGCGTCCTCAAACTCCGACATAAAGCTGTCCTCGCGCTCCAGCAGCATGTTCTGTTCGGTTAGTCCTGGTTAGGCTCGGTTAAAATCGGTTAGGCTCGGTTAGGCTCGGTTAGTCCTGGTTAGTGCTGATAATCCTGGGTCAGTGCCGTGAGTCTTGTGTCGGAGGCTCTACTGATGCTGGAATGATGCTGGTCCTCTCCGCCGCGCGCCTTTTATACCCTCCGTCTCCTCAGCACCATCCTCGCGCTCTGATTGGCCGCTCCGGAGCCAGGGATTCCCCCCTCCGCGTGCGTGTCGTAGCTGCCCAAACATGGCCCGTTTCCGGTGTTGACGCGCGGCGGTATCCCCGAACCATAAAAGGCGCCAGGGTTTCCTCCAGCACTGCGGCACTGCGTTACACAACACGCGGGAGGACCCGGCTCTGCAGCGGCGCTGCGGCGCGCGCGGGACGCGACCGGGACGCGACCGGGACCGGACTAAACATGCAAAATAAAGTCCAAAACATCTCGCGGTGCATTTGGGTCTCGCGAGGAGCGCGCGGGGCCAGATGGACGCGGGGCCAAAGGCGCGCGGGGCTCTGCGGTCAGCGTCCATCGTCACGTGACTGTGTCCATCAGCTCTAAGTTTGTTTTGATCTGGTCATTTGTTGGTGGTTTATGAACTTTTATGAATGTGTTTATGTGAAACACGTGACACAGAAGTGCACCTGCTGCTCCTGACCTCCTGTGACGTCACTGTGGTCACTGTGTTTGACCTGCACTGGACAAATACATCTCACTGTATCTGACCTGTTTGTCAAAAGAGCGAGTGTTAAACTGGACTAAACCAGGACTAAACCAGGACTAAACCAGGTCTAAACCAGGTCTAAACCAGGTCTAAACCAGGTCTAAACCAGGTCTAAACCAGGACTAAACCAGGACTAAACCAGGTCTAAACCAGGTCTAAACCAGGTCTAAACCAGGACTAAACCAGGTCTAAACCAGGTCTAAACCAGGACTAAACCAGGACTGGACCAGGACTAAACCAGGTCTAAACCAGGACTAAACCAGGTCTAAACCAGAGCTAAACCAGGACTAAACCAGAGCTAAACCAGGGCTAAACCAGCGCTAAACCAGGACTAAACCAGGGCTAAACCAGGGCTAAACCAGGGCTAAACCAGCGCTAAACCAGGACTAAACCAGGACTAAACCAGGACTAAACCAGGACTAAACCAGCGCTAAACCAGGACTAAACCAGGACTAAACCAGGACTTGGTTTGGCCTGGTTCTCTCTGTGTCGCTCTACATTACATAAATCTGTATTAAAAAGAATCTAAACTGGAGTCACATGACCCTCCCACAGCACCATGTGACTGTCTCCTGTCTCCATGGAGACGGCTGACATTCCCACACTCCTTATGTAAAGTCCAGTGGATGCTAACGCTTAGAGATTATAGTCCTGTTTCAGTCCAGGTCCAGTCCTGGTTCAGTCCAGGTCCAGTCCTGGTCCAGTCCTGGTCGAGTCCTGGTTTAGTCCTTGTCCAGTCCTGGTTTAGTCCTGGTTTAGTCCTGGTCCAGTCCTGGTCCGGTCCTGGTTCAGTCTGCTCTAAACGTCTGATCGTGAAGAGGCTGTCGGCCCATAATGGCACCCACCTGAGCACAGGCTGCCTCAGGGCGACTGTGACCGCGGGCATCAGACTCTAACAGAAATAGCTCTGGCTCCGCCCTAAAGTTCATTTCCCAGGGGCGTGTCCATATTTGAAGTGAATAAATATGTGACGACAGATCGACACATTATCGATACAAACCACTCCAGACGTGAACGTGTTGATTAAAATGATTCTGTCGATTTATTTTTGGCGTTAAGTGAAACAAACAAGGACATTTTGACAAAACATCGGCGCGATTATTGCAGATTAAAGGAGACGCATCGCACAGATCCTGCAGATTAAAGGAGACGCATCACACAGATCCTGCAGATTAAAGGAGACGCATCGCACAGATCCTGCAGATTAAAGGAGACGCATCGCACAGATCCTGCAGATTAAAGGAGACGCATCGCACAGATCCTGCAGATTAAAGGAGACGCATCGCACAGATCCTGCAGATTAAAGGAGACGCATCGCACAGATCCTGCAGATTAAAGGAGACGCATCGCACAGATCCTGCAGATTAAAGGAGACGCATCGCACAGATCCTGCAGATTAAAGGAGACGCATCGCACAGATCCTGCAGATTAAAGGAGACGCATCACACAGATCCTGCAGATTAAAGGAGACGCATCACACAGATCCCGCAGATTAAAGGAGACGCATCGCACAGATCCCGCAGATTAAAGGAGACGCATCGCACAGATCCCGCAGATTAAAGGAGACGCATCACACAGATCCCGCAGATTAAAGGAGACGCATCACACAGATCCTGCAGATTAAAGGAGACGCATCACACAGATCCTGCAGATTAAAGGAGACGCATCACACAGATCCTGCAGATTAAAGGAGACGCGTCATACAGATCCTGCAGATTAAAGGAGACGCATCACACAGATCCTGCAGATTAAAGGAGACGCATCACACAGATCCTGCAGATTAAAGGAGACGCATCACACAGATCCTGCAGATTAAAGGAGACGCATCACACAGATCCTGCAGATTAAAGGAGACGCATCGCACAGATCCTGCAGATTAAAGGAGACGCATCGCACAGATCCTGCAGATTAAAGGAGACGCATCGCACAGATCCTGCAGATTAAAGGAGACGCGTCACACAGATCCCGCAGATTAAAGGAGACGCGTTACACAGATCCTGCAGATTAAAGGAGACGCGTTACACAGATCCTGCAGATTAAAGGAGACGCGTCACACAGATCCTGCAGATTAAAGGAGACGCGTCACACAGATCCTGCAGATTAAAGGAGACGCATCACACAGATCCCGCAGATTAAAGGAGACGCATCACACAGATCCCGCAGATTAAAGGAGACGCATCACACAGATCCTGCAGATTAAAGGAGACGCATCACACAGATCCTGCAGATTAAAGGAGACGCGTCACACAGATCCTGCAGATTAAAGGAGACGCATCGCACAGATCCTGCAGATTAAAGGAGACGCGTCACACAGATCCCGCAGATTAAAGGAGACGCGTTACACAGATCCTGCAGATTAAAGGAGACGCGTCACACAGATCCTGCAGATTAAAGGAGACGCATCACACAGATCCTGCAGATTAAAGGAGACGCATCACACAGATCCTGCAGATTAAAGGAGACGCGTCACACAGATCCTGCAGATTAAAGGAGACGCATCACACAGATCCTGCAGATTAAAGGAGACGCGTTACACAGATCCCGCAGATTAAAGGAGACGCATCACACAGATCCTGCAGATTAAAGGAGACGCATCACACAGATCCTGCAGATTAAAGGAGACGCATCGCACAGATCCTGCAGATTAAAGGAGACGCATCACACAGATCCCGCAGATTAAAGGAGACGCATCACACAGATCCCGCAGATTAAAGGAGACGCATCACACAGATCCTGCAGATTAAAGGAGACGCATCACACAGATCCTGCAGATTAAAGGAGACGCGTCACACAGATCCTGCAGATTAAAGGAGACGCATCACACAGATCCTGCAGATTAAAGGAGACGCGTCACACAGATCCTGCAGATTAAAGGAGACGCGTCACACAGATCCTGCAGATTAAAGGAGACGCGTCACACAGATCCCGCAGATTAAAGGAGACGCGTTACACAGATCCTGCAGATTAAAGGAGACGCATCACACAGATCCTGCAGATTAAAGGAGACACATCACACAGATCCTGCAGATTAAAGGAGACGCGTCACACAGATTCTGCAGATTAAAGGAGACACATCACACAAAGTCGACACGGTTACAGCGGCGTTTCCTCGTCACGATCTCGCTCAGAGTTGCGTTCCCATCGACTCCTGCACGCCTGAGTTAGTCCCGCCTTGCCCTTAGCGTGCTTGGAAAATTCCTGTTCTCACCTACCCCCTGTCCCCGCCCACGACGCTGCACGTAGTCGCGGCCATTTGACGAACGCGCCTAAAATGCCACTTTTCAAAAACAAAAAGCACAAAAGTAAATGACATGATGCTTGTGATAGTCAGTATGAAGAGGCGGGGCTTATCACAAGGAAGAGCCGGAGCTTATCACAAGGAAGAGGCGGAGCTTATCACTATGAAGAGGCGGGGCTAATCAGTTCTGCAGCCTCGATTAAGACGTTTTGCAGTGGACGAACTATAACGTGGCGATCTGCACAGTGCGTCTCCTTTAACGGGCGTGTGGGAGGGCATCCGGCGCACGGTCAGGCGCGCTTGTCCCAGCCCGGGCGCGCCGCGACCGTGACCTGATACGGCAGCGGCTGCAGCACGACGCTGAGCCGGCCCTGCAGGTTGGGGGCGGGGGCAGTGGGCGGCAGGCGGAAGCTGATTCGCTGCAGCAGAGACGACAGGAAGAGGAAGAGCTCCAGACGGGCCAATGACTCGCCGACGCACACCCGAGGCCCCGCCCCAAATGGCAGGAAGCCAGAGGGGGAGTGTCGCTCGCCCCGATCGTCAAGGAAACGCTCTGGAAAGAAGAACCAAACTAAGGTGGTTTGTTGTGGCCGCGTTTAGACCTGTTTAAGGTTCAGTCTGGTCCTGGTTTAGTCCTGGTTTAGTCCTGGTCCTGGTCCTGGTCCTGGTCCTGGTCCACACCTGGTCTAAACAGGTCTGGTCGGTCCCAGTGTTGTGGATGGTGGTGAATGGCCCACATGTTGACTAGGACCCGGGTCCCAGGTTGGACCAGATGCCCTCCCAAACTGCACAACAACAACAACAAAATAAACAACACAATAATAACATGATTATGACACTTTTATTGCACTTAAATGACAAACACAGACAATATTCATGTTCCACAGTTTAGCATTAAACTTTATCTTTATTAAATGTAGTTCATTCATTGAATTCATGAAATTAAACATTTCTTTAATTTCCTTTATATTAAATTGTTTGAATTAAAAGGAGCAGAAAGAAGAACAAACGTACATTATCTGCCCCGTTTCACAGATCTGACCTGTAACTTGGCCTTAACTTACATTTCTGTAGATGATGTACTTAATGTCAAGATGTGGAACATTGGAGGCTGACAATACCATCTCCATGGAGACGAGTGGTGTGTGTGTGTGTGTGTGTGTCTGTGTGTGTGTGTGTGTGTCTGTGTGTGTGTGTCTGTGTGTGTGTGTCTGTGTGTGTGTGTCTGTGTGTGTGTGTGTGTGTGTGTGTGAGTGTGTGAGTGTGTGTGTGTGTGTGTGTGTGTCTGTGTGTGTGTGTCTGTGTGTGTGTGTCTGTGTGTGTGTGTGTGTGTGTGTGTGTGTGAGTGTGTGAGTGTGTGTGTGTGTGTGTGTCAGTGTGTGTGTGTGTGTGTGTGTCTGTGTGTGTGTGTGTGTGTCTGTGTGTGTGTGTGTGTGTGTGTGTGTGTGTGTCTGTGTGTGTGTGTGTGTGTGTGTCTGTGTGTGTGTCTGTGTGTGTGTGTGTGTGTGTGTGTGTGTGTGTCTGTGTGTGTGTGTGTGTGTGTGTGAGTGAGTGTGTGTGTGTCTGACCTGGTCTGGGTCAGAGCCGTGTGTGGGATCAGAACTGGACTCACAGGTCTGATCCTCAGACTCTCTTGGATCACGGCCTCTACAAACGGCAGACGAGTCCGGTCAGAGATCATGACCGGTCTGTCCAGTCCCACCTGCTCGTCCAGCTCCTCCTGAGCCCGGATCTGGACCTGAACAAGGCAAGTCCTGGTTTAGTCCTGGTTTAGTCCTAGTTTAGTCCTAGTTAAGACCTGGTTTAATTCTGGTTTAGTCCTGGTTCAGACCTGGTTTAGTCCTGGTTTAGTCCTGGATTAGTCCTGGTTTAGTCCTAGTTTAATCCTGGTTTAGTCCTGGTTTAGTCCTGGATTAGTCCTGGTTTAGTCCTGGTTCAGACCTGGTTTAGTCCTGGTTTAGTCCTGGATTAGTCCTGGTTTAATCCTGGTTTAGTCCTGGTTTAGTCCTGGATTAGTCCTGGTTTAGTCCTGGTTTAGACCTGGTTTAGACCTGGTTTAGTCCTGGTTTAGTCCTGGTTTAGTCCTGGATTAGTCCTGGTTTAGTCCTGGTTTAGTCCTGGTTTAGTCCTGGTTTAGTCCTGGATTAGTCCTGGATTAGTTCTGGTTTAGACCTGGTTCAGTCCTAATTTAGTCCTTGTTTAATCCTGGTTTAGTCCTGGTTTAGTCCTGGTTTAGTCCTGGATCAGACCTGGTTTAGTCCTGGATCAGTCCTGGTTTAGTCCTGGTTTAGTCCTGGTTTAGTCCTGGATCAGACCTGGTTTAGTCCTGGATTAGTCCTGGTTTAGTCCTGGTTTAGACCTGGTTTAGTCCTGGTTTAGTCCTGGTTTAGTCCTGGTTTAGTCCTGGTTCAGTCCTGGTTTAGTCCTGGATCAGACCTGGTTTAGTCCTGGATTAGTCCTGGTTTAGTCCTGGTTTAGTCCTGGTTTAGTCCTGGTTCAGTCCTGGTTTAGTCCTGGATCAGACCTGGTTTAGTCCTGGATTAGTCCTGGTTTAGTCCTGGTTTAGTCCTGGTTTAGTCCTGGTTTAGTCCTGGTTTAGTCCTGGTTCAGACCTCTGGATGATGCAGTAAATAAGCGATGATCCACAGTAAAGTTGTTGAAGTCGTTTCGACTCCGGCTCCAAACACTTCCGCCGCCGTCATTAAAACATGGTCGTCCGAGATGACCTCTGACCTTTCACTTTTCTGACCCCTGAGCAGCGCGTCCAGGAGGTCACGAGGGTCCCCGGGGTCACTGTCAGTCATCAAGGCCTAGAAACAATAATATGATGTTGACAATCGTTCAGTTTTTACACCAGAAATCTACACTTTAAAAACAATGATGAGGCATTAGACAATGTTGATGACCTAATGAAGGATTTCAGAGCTGTTTGTGCCAATAATTGTGAATAATGTATTATTTTATTTATTTATTTACTTATGACTTATTCCTATGTATTTATTTATTTATTATTCATTCATTAATCCATTTATTTATAAGGCCCAAGCGCCACAAGCTGTAAATAAATAAATAATATTTATTTATTGACTTATTCTTATGTATTTATTTATTATTCATCCATTCATCTATCTATTTATTTATTATTATTTATTCACCCATCTTTTTTTCCTTTGTTCATATTTTTCTTTATGATTAATCTGAGCTTGTTGGACACGTTCATGTTCTTTTGTACATTTACCTTCTGTTGGTCGAGTTTCCGCTGCAGCAGTTTGTCTCGGACCATGATGCACTGCTTCAGCTTGTCCAGAGAGCGGCTCGGAAAATACTGACATAAACATATACATAAACATATACATAAAGACACATAAACATATACATAAACATACACATAAACATATACATAAAGACACATGAACATATACATAAAGACACATGAACATATACATAAAGACACATAAACATATACATAAAGACACATAAACATATACATAAAGACACATAAACATATACATAAAGACACATAAACATATACATAAAGACACATAAACATCATAAACATATACATAAAGACACATAAAGACACATAAACATATACATAAAGACACATAAACATATAGATAAAGACACATGAACATATACATAAAGACACATAAACATATACATAAACATATACATAAAGACACATAAACATATACATAAACATATACATAAAGACACATAAACATATAGATAAAGACACATGAACATATACATAAAGACACATAAACATATACATAAACATATACATAAAGACACATAAACATACACATAAACATATACATAAAGACACATAAACATATAGATAAAGACACATAAACATATAGATAAAGACACATGAACATATACATTAAGACACATAAACATAAACATATACATAAAGACACATAAACATATACATAAAGACACATAAACATATAGATAAACATATACATAAAGACACATAAACATATAGATAAACATATACATAAAGACACATAAACATATACATAAAGACACATGAACACATTTACACAGTTATTAAAAAGCTGAAGGCCACGTCATATTTTTTATTTAAATATATATATATATATTTTTGGTAGATCCTGACCTGCTCCACGTCTGTTTCTGGGTTTCAGCGTCATGTTTTCAGCACCATTTTCAGGACTTGTAACGGCTCAAAAAAGGATATTTTATTTTGAATTCTCTCATCCCAATTTAACGACGCACTGTGTAACCTGTAATGTTCCAGAGTGTGGCATTAAACATATCTATCTCCATGCATAACGACACAGTGAAAAGTTATTGTTGTTCCCGGGTTTTTCTTTTTTTCTTTTGTTTTTTCTTTTTTGTAGCTAAAAATGCAAGTAGTTAAAAGTTAGTAATTTTTTAGATGATTTTTTTTAGAGTTCAAAAGAATAAAACACAAAACAAGCCTTTTATTATGAAAAAAAAGTCATATAATGTGGTGCTTAATGTCCGTTTGGTTCTTTAAAGGACAACTATTATGTGTTATCTGTGTTGTTTTTGTTCTTTAAAGCTGCCCTGGAGTACCTTTACTTTGACTCCATCTACTGGCTGCACAGGGAATTACACTAAACCAATGCTAGCGTTCCTCCGCCATGCTAACGCTAGCTCAAATGATCAGTCCGGCGGTGATTTGTGGACTTCAAAACTGCACAGAAGATATCGTAGCCATGTCATAGGTCGACTGTGACATCACACATCGGGGAAATTCTGAACGGAGTGTTATTTAGGCTCGGAGGGGAGAGGACTTTCTAAACAGGATTTACAAAACTAGCGTGAATGAAGCTAAATGCTACTCCAGGTGTGTTTTTGATGCGGAAAAATGTGGTTTAAAGCTAAAAAAAAGTCAATGTGTGTCTATGTCGGTGTAATCCCTCATTCGTCCAGGCGTGTTCCATAGTAGAAAAAGCTTCAGTTGTAGTCATCTGGACTCAGTTTGAAAAATAGACGTTTCGACTCTCATCCAAGAGTTATTGACAATGACTCTTGGATGAGAGTCGAAACGTCTATTTTTCAAACTGAGTCCAGATGACTACAACTGAAGCTTTTTCTACTCAATGTGTGTCCTTTAAAGATGGCAGTGGGGATTTTTTTAGCTTTAAAAAAAATAAAGAATACATGATTTTTACATGATTTAATAAAACCCAGGTGTAAATTTGACCTTTTGTCATGGAGCATTGGTGGAAAAGTTACATAGTGCACCTTTAAAGGACAAACATGATACATTATTTGTATTGTTCTGGGCCTTTAAACTCTTGAGCAACTTTAGTTTAACATTTCATCTCACAAACTGACTAACTGAGCACTGGCTCCATCTACTGGAAGCAAAGGGAATTACACCATTTCAAACTCAACACCGTTTGCTGATGCAGCCGCTCGACCACTTTCTGGTTCAAGCTTCCTGATTTGACGGCGGAAACGAGTCCGGCCACGATTTACGGACTTAAAAACAGCTCGGAGCTCAGAGAGTAAGGACCACCGCCTCAGAGTATAGGGACCACCGCCTCAGAGTATAGGGACCACCGCCTCAGAGTATAGGGACCACCGCCTCAGAGTGTAGGGACCACCGCCTCAGAGTATAGGGACCACATAGGGACCCCCGCCTCAGAGTATAGGGACCACCGCCTCAGAGTGTAAGGACCACCGCCTCAGAGTATAGGGACCACCGCCTCAGAGTGTAGGGACCACCGCCTCAGAGTATAGGGACCACCGCCTCAGAGTGTAGGGACCACCGCCTCAGAGTGTAGGGACCACCGCCTCAGAGTGTAGGGACCACATAGGGACCCCCGCCTCAGAGTGTAAGGACCACCGCCTCAGAGTATAGGGACCACCGCCTCAGAGTGTAGGGACCACCGCCTCAGAGTATAGGGACCACCGCCTCAGAGTGTAGGGACCACCGCCTCAGAGTGTAGGGACCACCGCCTCAGAGTGTAGGGACCACATAGGGACCCCCGCCTCAGAGTGTAGGGACCACATAGGGACCCCCGCCTCAGAGTGTAGGGACCACCGCCTCAGAGTGTAGGGACCCCCGCCTCAGAGTGTAGGGACCATTGCCTCAGAGTGTAGGGACCCCCGCCTCAGAGTGTAGGGACCCCCGCCTCAGAGTGTAAGGACCACCGCCTCAGAGTGTAGGGACCCCCGCCTCAGAGTGTAGGGACCATTGCCTCAGAGTGTAGGGACCCCCGCCTCAGAGTGTAGGGACCATTGCCTCAGAGTGTAGGGACCCCCGCCTCAGAGTGTAAGGACCACCGCCTCAGAGTGTAGGGACCACCGCCTCAGAGTGTAGGGACCACCGCCCCAGAGTGTAAGGACCACCGCCTCAGAGTGTAGGGACCACCGCCTCAGGGTGTAGGGACCACCGCCTCAGAGTGTAGGGACCACCGCCTCAGAGTGTAGGGACCCCCGCCTCAGAGTGTAGGGACCCCCGCCTCAGAGTGTAGGGACCATTGCCTCAGAGTGTAGGGACCACCGCCTCAGAGTGTAGGGACCCCCGCCTCAGAGTGTAGGGACCACCGCCCCAGAGTGTAAGGACCACCGCCTCAGAGTGTAGGGACCACCGCCTCAGGGTGTAGGGACCACCGCCTCAGAGTGTAGGGACCACCGCCTCAGAGTGTAGGGACCACCGCCTCAGAGTGTAAGGACCACCGCCTCAGAGTGTAGGGACCACCGCCTCAGAGTGTAGGGACCACATAGGGACCACCGCCTCAGAGTGTAAGGACCACCGCCTCAGAGTGTAGGGACCCCCGTCTCAGAGTGTAGGGACCACCGGCTCAGAGTGTAGGGACCCCCGCCTCAGAGTGTAGGGACCCCCGCCTCAGAGTGTAGGGACCACCGCCTCAGAGTGTAGGGACCACCGCCTCAGAGTGTAGGGACCACCGCCTCAGAGTGTAGGGACCACATAGGGACCACCGCCTCAGAGTGTAAGGACCACCGCCTCAGAGTGTAGGGACCCCCGTCTCAGAGTGTAGGGACCACCGGCTCAGAGTGTAGGGACCCCCGCCTCAGAGTGTAGGGACCCCCGCCTCAGAGTGTAGGGACCACCGCCTCAGAGTGTAGGGACCACCGCCTCAGAGTGTAGGGACCACCGCCTCAGAGTGTAAGGACCACCGCCTCAGACTGTAGGGACCACCGCCTCAGACTGTAGGGACCACATAGGGACCACCGCCTCAGACTGTAGGGACCACCGCCTCAGAGTGTAGGGACCGCCATAGGGACCACCGCCTCAGAGTGTAGGGACCACCGCCTCAGAGTGTAGGGACCACCATAGGGACCACCGCCTCAGAGTGTAGGGACCACCGCCTCAGAGTGTAGGGACCACCGCCTCAGAGTGTAAGGACCACCGCCTCAGAGTGTAGGGACCACCGCCTCAGAGTGTAGGGACCACCGCCTCAGAGTGTAAGGACCACCGCCTCAGAGTGTAGGGACCACCGCCTCAGAGTGTAAGGACCACCGCCTCAGAATGTAAGGACCACCGCCTCAGACTGTAGGGACCACCGCCTCAGACTGTAGGGACCACATAGGGACCACCGCCTCAGACTGTAGGGACCACCGCCTCAGAGTGTAGGGACCGCCATAGGGACCACCGCCTCAGAGTGTAGGGACCACCGCCTCAGAGTGTAGGGACCACCATAGGGACCACCGCCTCAGAGTGTAGGGACCACCGCCTCAGAGTGTAGGGACCACCATAGGGACCACCGCCTCAGAGTGTAGGGACCACCGCCTCAGAGTGTAGGGACCACCATAGGGACCACCGCCTCAGAGTGTAGGGACCACCGCCTCAGAGTGTAGGGACGCTCGGAGGGGAGACTTTCCTCAAACTAGCGTGACTGAAGCTAATGCTACTCCAGGTGTGTTTATGAGACCTTAGAACAGGTTAAACACATTTGCTCTGACCTTGAGCCAGGGGTAGAGGTCGGCGGCGCCCCCGGTGGCGATGGTCTGGACGATGCCGTTGTTGTAGCGGATCACTTCCTGCAGCTCCTCGTCCTCCGGCCTGTAGGTGGCGCTGAACACCAGGGTGCACACCACGTTCGTGACCGCCCGGGTGACGGCGTCGGTCGGGTCGAACGCTCGCCCCCCGCTGGACAAGAGCTCGTCCAGCAGGTCGTCCACGGCGACGAGGACTGACGGAAGAGAGCGGTTTAGTCTCCGCCCACCTTTTTATGCACATTTTTGCAGCTTTTATCCTATTTTTTGGGACAATACACTTTTGTCACGGCACAATCGCGATACACAGACCCCGATACGATATTGCAATTTGAATATATTGCAATACGATATTACTAAGTCATGCAAAACTTTACCCATGATATTTATTGCAAAAAAGTACAGAAACTACCGTATTTTCCGGACTATAAGTCGCACCTTTTTTCATAGTTTTGGCCAGGTTGCAACTTACACTCATATTTATACTTATATACTTATACTTATATTTATACTAATATACTTATATTTATACTTATATACTTATACTTATATTTATACTAATATACTTTATCACAATAATATCACATTATATGTGATATTATTTGTTATTTTCACACTTTCATACGCCAGTGCAACTTATACTTATATTTATACTAATATACTTATAATACTAATATTTATACTTATATACTTATATTATTTGTTATTTTCACACTTGCAATCGCATTTCATTCTCCAGTGCGACCAGTTTTCTTCTCTATTATGCATTTTTTGGCTGGTGCGACTTATACTCCAGTGCGACTTATACTCCGGAAAATACGGTAATTGTAAATCCGTCATGCAAAACAAACCGTGGAAAGAGTTGTACAACTCTTTCTACTTCAGGAAGGCTCCGCCCAATGGGCTGGACTTACCACAGAATAGTACAAATATCGGAGTTCTCGACCTAAATTCTTTTATTGACAATGACTCTTGGATGAAGTCGAAACGTCTATTTTTTCAAACTGAGTCCAGATGACTACAACTGAAGCTTTTTCTACAGTTTAAAGTGATGTTTTTAAGACAGTAAAAATCTGGTATGGTGCCTTTAAATAGCTATTTTTTCATGAGAGATCAAAGACATGGAGCTGACTCATGAGGATTTGGAAGAAAGAATTGTGAAGTTCATAAAACGCAAAAGACGCAAAAGTTAAAGGTCAAGTGCACGTTTAAAGGACAACTAAAGACACAAA
The DNA here is from genome assembly GCF_026437365.1 of Eucyclogobius newberryi. Classification (NCBI taxonomy): domain Eukaryota; kingdom Metazoa; phylum Chordata; class Actinopteri; order Gobiiformes; family Gobiidae; genus Eucyclogobius; species Eucyclogobius newberryi. The sequence goes on along the minus strand of NW_027315857.1, from coordinate 23,119,195 downwards.
TAATGTTGAATGTTTGTCCTTTAAAACGAGACAACCAGGACTAAACCAAGACTAAACCAGAACTAAACCAAGACTAAACCAGGACTAAACCAGGACTAAACCAGGTCTAAACCAGGACTAAACCAGGACTAAACCAGGTCTAAACCAGGACTAAACCAGGGTTAAACCAGGACTAAACCAGGTCTAAACCAGGACTAAACCAGGACTAAACCAGGACTAAACCAGGACTAAACCAGGACTAAACCGGTTAAGATGTTTGTTTTTTTGGTCTGTTTTTCTGACCGATCTCTTGCAGGCGTCCGCTTCCTTCTCCGAACAGGGTGAAGGAGCTGTGGACGAGGCGGCGATGGGACTTCCACCGGGGCGAGTAGTCACAGAAGGCGATGTCCTTCCCACCGCGGGTCAGAAGGTCCGTGGTCACCTGGTTCCAGCGTTCAAGGGCCAAATATTGTTACATTTGTGATGACCTTGAACTTGTTTTGACAGCGGAGGTTTTTTGGGATCGATCGATCGCTTACGCAACCCACCGCTCACTCCGAACACAAGCATGATATGATTTATCATTTCTAGCATTAATCATAATCAATTAATATCAATATACAGATATACATGAGCATAATTATCATAGCGGCGATATTAACATAATTAATATCCTTCAATACAGATCATTTACTCATGGTTATCTTTTGCTTGTGATGTGTGTTTACATCATTTGCGGGGGAAAAGTGATCAATACCTGTAATTAGATGTATAAGGAGCATGTTGAATTATTCAAATTACATTAAAAAATATGATTAAAAAAAAAAAAAAATTCAAGTGTCAAATGATAAAAAAAGACAAAACGCTGCTATAGATGAAAAACTTGTAATAATTGGATCTTTTGGATGGGCAAAGGTTCTGAAAATATCACCTATAAACAGGAAGCTGAAACTCATGAATAAAGTGATGTAATTTGTGTCTGACCATATTTGGGCGTCCGGCGAAGTCCTTTCCTCTGGTCAGAAGAACCTCCCGAGCCAAATCATAACTGTTCACCACCAGAGTGTAGTGTGGCCCCAGGTACAGCGAGAACAGAGGGCCCAGTCTGTGAGGGAGACATGTGTCAGCGAGAGGGAGGGGCCCAGTCTGTGAGGGAGACATGTGTCAGCGAGAGGGAGGGGCCCAGTCTGTGAGGGAGACATGTGTCAGCGAGAGGGAGGGGCCCAGTCTGTGAGGGAGACATGTGTCAGCGAGAGGGAGGGGCCCAGTCTGTGAGGGAGAAATGTGTCAGCGAGAGGGAGGGGCCCAGTCTGTGAGGGAGACATGTGTCAGCGAGAGGGAGGGGCCCAGTCTGTGAGGAGAGACATGTGTCAGCGAGAGGGAGGGGCCCAGTCTGTGAGGGAGACATGTGTCAGCGAGAGGGAGGGGCCCAGTCTGTGAGGGAGACATGTGTCAGCGAGAGGGAGGGGCCCAGTCTGTGAGGGAGACATGTGTCAGCGAGAGGGAGGGGCCCAGTCTGTGAGGGAGACATGTGTCAGCGAGAGGGAGGGGCCCAGTCTGTGAGGGAGACATGTGTCAGCGAGAGGGAGGGGCCCAGTCTGTGAGGGAGACATGTGTCAGCGAGAGGGAGGGGCCCAGTCTGTGAGGAGAGACATGTGTCAGCGAGAGGGAGGGGCCCAGTCTGTGAGGGAGACATGTGTCAGCGAGAGGGAGGGGCCCAGTCTGTGAGGAGAGACATGTGTCAGCGAGAGGGAGGGGCCCAGTCTGTGAGGGAGACATGTGTCAGCGAGAGGGAGGGGCCCAGTCTGTGAGGGAGACATGTGTCAGCGAGAGGGAGGGGCCCAGTCTGTGAGGGAGACATGTGTCAGCGAGAGGGAGGGGCCCAGTCTGTGAGGGAGACATGTGTCAGCGAGAGGGAGGGGCCCAGTCTGTGAGGGAGACATGTGTCAGCGAGAGGGAGGGGCCCAGTCTGTGAGGGAGACATGTGTCAGCGAGAGGGAGGGGCCCAGTCTGTGAGGGAGACATGTGTCAGCGAGAGGGAGGGGCCCAGTCTGTGAGGAGAGACATGTGTCAGCGAGAGGGAGGGGCCCAGTCTGTGAGGAGAGACATGTGTCAGCGAGAGGGAGGGGCCCAGTCTGTGAGGAGAGACATGTGTCAGCGAGAGGGAGGGGCCCAGTCTGTGAGGAGAGACATGTGTCAGCGAGAGGGAGGGGCCAGTCTGCGAGGAGAGACATGTGGGCGGGGCTAGGGGCGAGGCAGGAATTTTCTGAGCTCGGTTGCAGGGCAATGAAAGATTATTCAAACGTGCTGTAATCAATTAATCAAAATACAACTTTGAGGAGACAAATATGGAAACACCTTATAACAAAGGCTGATGAAAGATGATTTTGTCCCCTTTAATGTCTGGTATACGTCCCCTTTAACATCTGGCATACATCCCCTTTAATGTCTGGCATACATCCCCTTTAATTTCTGGCATACGTCCCCTTTAACATCTGGCATACGTCCCCTTTAACCTCTGGCATACGTCCCCTTTAACATCTGGCATACATCCCCTTTAACCTCTGGCATACGTCCCCTTTAACATCTGGCATACGTCCCCTTTAACATCTGGCATACGTCCCCTTTAACCTCTGGCATACGTCCCTTTTAACATCTGGCATACGTCCCCTTTAACCTCTGGCATACGTCCCCTTTAACGTCTGGCATACATCCCCTTTAACCTCTGGCATACGTCCCCTTTAACGTCTGGCATACGTCCCCTTTAACCTCTGGCATACGTCCCCTTTAACCTCTGGCATACGTCCCCTTTAACATCTGGCACACATCCCCTTTAACCTCTGGCATACGTCCCTTTTAACATCTGGCATACGTCCCCTTTAACCTCTGGCATACGTCCCTTTTAACCTCTGGCATACATCCCCTTTAACCTCTGGCATACGTCCCCTTTAACGTCTGGCATACGTCCCCTTTAACCTCTGGCATACGTCCCCTTTAACATCTGGCACACATCCCCTTTAACGTCTGGCATACGTCCCCTTTAACATCTGGCATACGTCCCCTTTAACATCTGGCATACGTCCCCTTTAATATCTGGCATACATCCCCTTTAACCTCTGGCATACATCCCCTTTAACCTCTGGCATACGTCCCCTTTAACATCTGGCACACATCCCTTTTAACGTCTGGCATACGTCCCCTTTAACATCTGGCATACGTCCCCTTTAACATCTGGCATACGTCCCCTTTAACATCTGGCATACGTCCCCTTTAACCTCTGGCATACGTCCCCTTTAATATCTGGCATACATCCCCTTTAACCTCTGGCATACGTCCCCTTTAACATCTGGCATACGTCCCCTTTAACATCTGGCATACGTCCCCTTTAATATCTGGCATACATCCCCTTTAACCTCTGGCATACGTCCCCTTTAACCTCTGGCATACATCCCCTTTAACCTCTGGCATACGTCCCCTTTAACGTCTGGCATACGTCCCCTTTAACATCTGGCATACGTCCCCTTTAACATCTGGCATACGTCCCCTTTAACATCTGGCATACGTCCCCTTTAATATCTGGCATACATCCCCTTTAACCCCTGGCATACGTCCCCTTTAACCTCTGGCATACATCCCCTTTAACCTCTGGCATACGTCCCCTTTAACCTCTGGCATACATCCCCTTTAACCTCTGGCATACATCCCCTTTAACCTCTGGCATACATCCCCTTTAACGTCTGGCATACGTCCCCTTTAACCTCTGGCATACGTCCCCTTTAACCTCTGCCGTACCTTCTGGAGATCCGCGTGAACAGCAGGTGAGGGGGCAGCGCTGCGGCGGCGACCCAGGGAAGGCTGCCCAGGACGGGGACGCGGGGCAGGCACGGCACCCCTCTGGCCCTGGAGCCCCGACAGAACCGAGCCAGAACGACCAGCGCCAAACCCACGATGATGGAGACGTAGAGGAGCGCGGTGGAGGAGGTGGAGGAGGAGGAGGTGGAGGAGGTGGAGGAGGTGGAGCAGGAGGAGAGCGACAGCATGATGGAAGTGAAGAGCGAGAGCGGGCGTGCGAGGCTTTATGTACAGGAGAGAGAGAGGTCACGGGGAGGTGCATTTACTGACTTTTATTACTTTTAACACTGTGTGAGCTGTTTTGTCTTTTTTCTTCTTCTTTTGTTTTTATTACTTTAATGATTTTATCTTTTATTTATTGGTACATTTGCTCTTTTATGATTTAATTTCGTGGCATTGCTTTAAATGAAAACTATAGTGAATATTTGCACCGGGTTTAGTCCGTCTTTAGACCGGATCCAGGTTTAGTCCGTCTTTAGACCGGATCCAGGTTTAGTCCGTCTTTAGACCGGATCCAGGTTTAGTCCGTCTTTAGACCGGATCCAGGTTTAGTCCGTCTTTAGACCGGATCCAGGTTTAGTCCGTCTTTAGACCGGATCCAGGTTTAGTCCGTCTTTAGACCGGATCCAGGTTTAGTCCGTCTTTAGACCGGATCCAGGTTTAGTCCTTCTTTAGACCGGATCCAGGTTTAGTCCGTCTTTAGACCGGATCCAGGTTTAGTCCGTCTTTAGACCGGATCCAGGTTTAGTCCGTCTTTAGACCGGATCCAGGTTTAGTCCGTCTTTAGACCGGATCCAGGTTTAGTCCGTCTTTAGACCGGATCCAGGTTTAGTCCGTCTTTAGACCAGATCCAGGTTTAGTCCGTCTTTAGACCGGATCCAGGTTTAGTCCGTCTTTAGACCGGATCCAGGTTTAGTCCGTCTTTAGACCGGATCCAGGTTTAGTCCGTCTTTAGACCAGATCCAGGTTTAGTCCGTCTTTAGACCGGATCCAGGTTTAGTCCGTCTTTAGACCAGATCCAGGTTTAGTCCGTCTTTAGACCGGATCCAGGTTTAGTCCGTCTTTAGACCAGATCCAGGTTTAGTCCGTCTTTAGACCGGATCCAGGTTTAGTCCTTCTTTAGACCGGATCCAGGTTTAGTCCGTCTTTAGACCGGATCCAGGTTTAGTCCGTCTTTAGACCGGATCCAGGTTTAGTCCGTCTTTAGACCGGATCCAGGTTTAGTCCGTCTTTAGACCGGATCCAGGTTTAGTCCGTCTTTAGACCGGATCCAGGTTTAGTCCGTCTTTAGACCGGATCCAGGTTTAGTCCTTCTTTAGACCGGATCCAGGTTTAGTCCGTCTTTAGACCGGATCCAGGTTTAGTCCGTCTTTAGACCAGATCCAGGTTTAGTCCTTCTTTAGACCGGATCCAGGTTTAGTCCGTCTTTAGACCAGATCCAGGTTTAGTCCTTCTTTAGACCGGATCCAGGTTTAGTCCTTCTTTAGACCGGATCCAGGTTTAGTCCGTCTTTAGACCGGATCCAGGTTTAGTCCGTCTTTAGACCGGATCCAGGTTTAGGACATGATGTTTTTCCCTCTCCCTCAGGGTCAGTGTCGCGGCCTTCGTGTTATCAAGAGTCCGAACAGAACAACCTCAGACCAAGGACCAAAAAGAGACCAGGTCCAGGCCTGGGTCAGTCCTGGCCTAGTCCCCGGTCCAGTCCAGGTCCAGTCCCGGTCCAGTCCCGGTCCAGTCCCGGTCCAGTCCAGGTCCAGTCCAGGTCCAGGTCCAGTCCAGGTCCAGTCCTGGTCCAGTCCCGGTCCAGTCCTCTCGTAGACCAGGGTCTGTGGTGTTAAGTGACTATTTCAGAATCAAAAGTCTCAAACTCTAATTCTTATTATTAGGCCCGAGCGCCACAAGCTGGCGAGAGGCCTATTAATCTCGTAAGGCCGTGCGAAGCACGGCTGCGAAAGTGCGCACGTAGTGCGCACGAAATCGAGCGCGAAGCGCTCGCCCACTTCCAAACACTCACTAACGCACTCCTCCACTCATGCACGCCCCGTGCATACTAATTAGTTGTAGGAAAATGGAACATTACCGTTGTAAACGGGCGAAGCCCGTGCAAAAGTTCGCACTAAACGAGCACTTTACATATAAAGCACTCATTTGCGCTAAGTAGCTCACGAATACGTTCCCCATCTCTTGCATGTTCCGTGCATATAAGCATGTAATGCAAAAATTGAACATTATTACTGTATAGAGGGCCAAAAACACAAAGTGGGCGGAGCCCACTCAAAATTATCGAAAGTACCCGTCAGTGACCAGGGACCCACACCATGAGGTAGGAAAGCGCGAGCGCTTTCCGAAAATGTATAGTTTATGATATTTGAAAAATGGGAAACATTGTTTTCGCATCGGAATATTATTCTTTCTTTCTTTCTTTCTTTCTTCTTCTCGGGACCAACCCCCCTATTTTTCACCCAGTGAACATTGACGAAAAGTCACAAAAATTTGCACACCTCTAAAAATCGTGCCTCTCTACATTCTGGCTATTTCCCTTTTCTAAAATAAAAAAAATTGGCGCGTCAGCGCCACCAAATGTACCAAAAATGCATTGAGAGATGGGAAATGACCCAAAAAAAATCTGATCGTAGAATCATGAAATTTGGCGCAGAGGTAGATGGTGACAAGAGAAGTAAAAAATATTATTACGGCAATGCCGTCCGCCCAACCAAATGTCGGCCATATTGCTTCAAAAATGGCTAAACATGACTTCGGAGTTTTTCCAAACGTCGTACTTTTACGAACTCCTCCCAGGGCGTTGGCCCTAAAAAGCTGAAATTTGGTGAAAATGCTACTGAGGAGTGGGACATCAAAAGTTATCCAAATTACATTGATACCTCTCACGGTCTCTGAGCGGCGAAGCCGCAAACTGTAGCTAGAATTTCAGAAATCTCCCATATTTAAAATTTCTGCCGTTTGCGCAGATAAAGTCCGAATTGCGTCAAATTAGAATCAGTTGTTAAACTCTTTGCCCTAAACCTACTTGAAGTGAAATAAATTCATTTGGCGCCACAGCGCCCCCTACAGATTTTATATGGAGGTTAAATGTTTAGTTTTGCGAAATTATATGAAATTTGACACACAACTCAATTTTAGCATCCCCATCAAAAAAGTCAATGACTCATGTCATAATTGTTATGGCGTTGCCGTAACGATGACCGAAACCTTTCATGTTTACACTTTAGACTTTCACAAACTCCTCCCAGGGCGTCAGCCCTATTAACCTGAAATTTGGTGAGACTCATCTTCAAGACCATCAAAAGTTATCCACATTTTCATTCAAAGAGTCACGGTGTCTGTGCGGCAAAGCCGCACATTTTGCCAAGAATTCAAAATAAAATAGCTTTTTGATGGTAAAACAAAGGGGAGAAGATGTGACAGCGTCACAGATTCAGCAGTAGGCGTAATAAAAGGACAATTGGGGCTCCTCTTGCGGCGTGGCGGCGGCGTGGCGAGGGCCGATCATTGCCGCTTGCGGCTATATTTATTAATTACTCTCATTCATTTTATAGATCATTGCATTTTTTAACACTTGAGTACACTTTATAAATGGTTTAAATACATCAACAAACACAACAAGGGCTCTTTACGGTGCAGTATTCAACAGCTGTGGCGTTCCAGGGTAAATGGTCATTGCCGTTTCAGGCCAGTAGGAGGCGCATTCATTCATCCGTTTCCTCTAATATATGTTTTTTTTAATGTTTTTTTCAAATTTTAAAACCAATTTCTAGAAAAGGAGACGGCGTAATCTCTCTCTTCACGTGGTCAACGTCAAGGAGAATCATCTGGACGCCGTTTCTGAAATCGGGACGTTTCTTAATTTTCAATCAGATTTTAACCAAACAAAAAAATATTTAAAAAATCATTCCCGTGAGGCCGTTTTTTTTTCAGTTTTACCATTTTATTTGTATATTGTCACACGTTACGACAGGCTGGTTTGAGTATCACACACTCTTCATTTAGACCCAACAGAACCACACCAGAACCAGGGGCCTTTAACCATAATTACTATTATTATGAACCGCATTTTACACAAGAAATTCAAACCCGTCTATGATTTGGTTTTAGTCATTCACAAATCGAGAAGTTAACCTGCAAAAAAACAAAAGAGTAAAAAATCTAGGCCTACAATAGCTCCACTTTTTGAACAAATTGGTTAAACTTTTATCGTTTTGAGTAACAACAACGGACGTTTAACTCCTCCCCTCTCAGTTTAAGACTACGAGAATACAGACAAATTATATTCTAGGTTCAATAAGCAAATTAAATTGGAAAACAGCCGAAATTCGGATTAACACAACTTTTTTGCAGTGTAGATTTCTCGATGTTTTTTTTGTTTTTGTTTTTTTTACAGTGCTTCGTCTAGTTTAAGTAAACACAAGCTCGATAATTAGTGGCTTTTCAAAAAACACACCATTGCTAATCTAAAGTGCACCTCAAATCAACAGAATTCGGATTTTAAGGAGAAATTCCACAGATTTTTACAGTATATCGGTAAAAAAAACCAAAGGGAAAAAAAAAAATCACACAAATTTTTGTTTTTTAAAAAATGGGACATTCGTTGATGGACAATTTGTTGGTGTCATCCGCCCATTCAAAGAATACTGTCAAAAGTAAAAAATCAAACCAAAAGTCAAAGAAAAAATCCCCAAATTTAACAGCTCGTCACCTGCGTTCAAAGTTAAATTTACTTTGAGTGAATTACAGTTAAATTTGAATAAAAACAAATTTTTACCCGATGCGTTTGCAAAATCCAAAATTTAATTAAAATTCTTAATTAGGTAAAAAAAAACAAAAAAAACTTTAATATCTGGCATACGTCCCCTTTGATATCTGAAATATGTCCCCTTTAATATCTGGCATAGGTCCCTTTAATGTCTGGCAACATAAAAACACAAAAAAATTAAAAACACTTAATAAAAATAATAATTCCATCATTGGCACTTAATTTTAAGTCAAAAATGTAATTTAATAATAATAATAAAATTTGTCTAAACTCAAGCTGTTCAAATTCACATTGAGAATTATTTTCATTGGCTATTATGTTTATATTGTTTTTACGCTGGATATTATGTTTTTACGCTGTATATTATGTTTATATACTGTTTTTACGCTGGATACTATGTTTTTACGCTGGATATTCTGTTTTTACGCTGTATATTATGTTTATATTCTGTTTTTACGCTGTATATTCTGTTTTTACGCTGTATATTATGTTTATATACTGTTTTTACGCTGTATATTCTGTTTTTACGCTGTATATTGTGTTTTTACGCTGGATAAAGTCAGGTTCAGAGCTGTCAAACGTGTGGATTCCCCTTTAAACACCACTCCAATCCAAACGCTAAAGAGTTTAACAGCATCGCGTTAAAAATGGCACGTAATATCATCAAAAACCACGACGAGAAAAGCACGACACCGACTGCGCAGTTCCGCTCGACACCACCAGGGTTCCCCCGATAACGTTTCCCCGTCAACGACACGTTTCGCTCGGCTCGAAACGTGACAGACATGATACCAAAAAAAAAGAAGAAAAAAAAAAAAAAAAAAAAAAAAAAAAAAGAGTCCAGTCCTCGTTGTTGTTTGAATTCTGACAATTCGCTGAAATGTGCCGTCAAACAAAACAAAAATTAAAAAAAATCGAGCGGATTTCGGTGCAAATTCTGCGCGTAAATCCCGTCAGAAATTTTCCCCGTTTTTGTCAACTTTCTGGTTCCGTTTTCCGGGTCCGTGGAAAGCCTCCGGAGGAGAATGAGTTGTAGCGATGCAGCATGAACACAGGGTTTAAAATCGGATCACAGAGAGTTCTTTCAAACGCGGTGAACTGGAACCCGGGCTAACGAGCCGCAGGAACCTCGGCGATATCGGACATTGTGGCTCGTTTTCGACATGCGGCGCCGTCCGGGGATTTCGGATTCACTGAACAAATCTCACTCAAAACTCAATAAACATGAATAAACATAAGCATAAGCGGGGACTAAACCAGGGCTAAATCCAGGGTCCAAAAGAGGGACTGAACAAAGGTCTAAACTAAATTTAACCAGGGACATAAGAACTACAAAAGTAACCATGAGGAAAATTCACAAAAAAATTCATACATCTTTTTTTTTTTTTAATCCCTGAAATATGTCCTTAAAAAATGTGCTAATTGAAATTCATAGTGATCACAAAAATGAAAATAAAATATGTTATTTTTTGTTGGGAACCAGGGATATAAGAACTAAAAAAAAATAAAGTGACCATGAGAAAAATTCAAAAAAAAAAATCATACCTAATAAAATAAATCACTGAAATATGTCCGTAAAAAAATGCTAATTGAATTGATCATAGTGATGACAAAAATGAAAAAATAAAATAAGTTAATTTGTGTTGAGGACCAGGGACATAACAAGAACTAAAATAATATAAAGTAACCATGAGGAAAATTCACAAAAAATCATATATGATACAAAAAAAATCCTAACAAATTTGCTTAAAATGTGCTAATTGAAATTCATAGTGATTACAAAAATGAAAAAATTCAATAAAATATGTTCATTTTTGGGGGGGACCAGGGACATAACATGAACTAAAAAAATAATAAAGTAACCATGAGGAAAATTCACAAAAACATGTATATAATTAAAATGAAATCCCTGAAATATGTCCTTAAAAAATTTGCAAATCGAAATTCATAGTGATTACAAAAATGAAAAAATAAAATAAATTCATTTTTGTTGGGAACCAAGGACATTAAAAAGTAACCATGAGGAAAATTCACAAAAAAATGAATGTATGATAAAAGAAAACCCCTGAAATATGTCCTCAAAGAATTAACTAATTTACAATTTTTTTTTAAAAAAATGTTATTTTTGTTGTATCATAAGATCAGCATTTTAAATCCAGAGTAATATCTTTGTCTTAGTTTTATTTGTCAGTGGAACCGACGCAGTGGAGGGCACCGTATATTTGTTTTAAACCACAATGTCACTCGTTTCCGTCCACATGAACCATAACCATCTCTTTATTTACACATTTGCTGATGAAAAATATTGCTCTTCGCTCTTCAGAATCCTCCCAAGTTCTGGTACATCACAAAATATATCATTCGTCAGAAAATATCCGCAGAAAATCTATTTAATCATATTTCAACTTGTGGTCGCGTTCGCTGAATTTGATGGACAGGAGCCATTACTTCAATAACTTTCAAAAACAAAACCAACAAAAAAAACTAACATTCTTCTCACTTTGTGCCAGTTTTTGTTGCGTGCGGATCGGCCCTGTAACTAGGCGGACATTAACTGTAAACCGGGCGAAAACATCTGCAATTTTGAGCAGATTTTACCGCAAAAAATCTGTCTTTTTACTCCAGATTCTTTAGAAAACCCGAACACGAACGAGAGGTTTAAAAACGCGGGAAATGTTGCTTAAACGTCGCCTTTTTGCCCGTTTTACGCGTCAGAATTCCTTTGTGCTTCTCAATTCCGACGGGAACAATGACGCCGGTGTCGGTCGCCGCCTACGCGCTCGCCGCGCTCGCAAATACCGACGTTTTGAACAGACGCGGACTGTTCTCAACTCGGCGGCAGAAAATAATCACGTCGAAGGTCAACGCTACGCACCAATTTGTCATTTTTGATCGGATAATTCTGTGAGCATTCTGTGGCGACGCTTGAAAACTTGAAAAATATGTGTTTTTGCGATAAAACTGTAAAGAACGACTGAATTTTTTAACGAAATGGCGAAAATTTTAAGCGTTTTAAACTCAAGGTGCGACGAGATCTCTCAGCCAACCAGATTTCACGAAATTGGTTTTCAAATTTTGTCTTAGCGTTGTGTCGTTTTAACTTAAATTACGTGTTTTTAATCTGTGGCGGTTCGTTTGGGGATTCGTTTTGAGGCCGTGCTAATTAGAACCTAGAAAGTGACAAGTTTGACAGTTACTTCTTTTCTTTTCCCTGAACTTGGTCTTAAAAGTTGTGGTATTTGCGTCTCGTCACACCTTTTGTCCAACCGGAAATCCAGAATACTTCATACTTTAATGTTCACGTTCGGTAAAAACGCACGTGACGCTAAAGTACGTTTGGCCCAACCCGAAAGAAAAGAAGCAAATACGGCAGAGCAAATGATCTCTACGAACAACAATATCAAATAAATACATCGTTTTGAATTAAACCAATTATCGTGATTCAAGTAGATCTTTTTCTAACACATTTAAGTGAGGTGACTGGTCAAACTCGACTAAATGTTAGACTCAAGGCTGGATTTTGTCTTTTTGTCCCAATTTTAAGACCAACACTCTTTATTTTGTTCTCATTTCAATCTAAAACGCACTCAAATCAAGATAAAAAGTGTAATCCAGCTCGTTTATTCGAGATTGTTGTTTCTCCATCGACTGCGTGAAGACAGATCCCCTCGTTTACGATCGCCGCGCGTCCCGTTTCTTTTTGCCGATCACGCGGTTTCAACAGGAATCGCCGCGCTCTCGTCCGAGCCGTGCGTCGCTTCGGTGTTACGCAAATTAATGTCCTCCGCCGCCGCCGTGCCGCCGCCGCCGCCCTTCTGGCTCCTCACGGGACAATCCACGCTGTCGTGAAGCTCCGGACCGCCCGCCAACGACTTTATTTCCGCCCCGTCTTTGCCGCCATCTTGCTTCAGCTCCTCCTTCTCGTCGTCCACGTCGTCGTCCTCGTCGTCTTCGTCCTCGACTCGGCAGCGGCACACCTCGATACCGGAGTCCCCCGTCAGCCTCCGGTGGCGGTACTGGCTCTCGTCCGCCGCCACGTCGCTGTCCTCGCAGTACTCCTCGTCCGCCGGCCCCTCGGACTCCTCGTCGTCCCAGTCGGGGTCGACGGGCTCGAAGATGTCCACGCACGGCGAGAAGAGGGTCTGCTTGGGTGGCGACTGCGTGTTCCGCGGCGACGGCGAGAGCGAGGAGGCGTGGCCCGACGAGGCGGCGCTCCGCTCGGACGGGTGGAGCGCGGCCAGCGGGTCCAGCAGCAGCATGGAGACCGGCGGCGGCGAGAGCGGGGACGGCGACGGGATGGAGCAGGGCGACGAGGGCGAGGCCGCGAACGACGGGGGGTCCGCTCGGATCGTGATCGCGGGGAAGAACGAACGGGCGTCGGGCGAACGGGAATTCCCGCTTTCCGTCGGCGAAATCGCAAAGGGACGTTCCAGATTAAGGCTCTGCGACTGAGGCACACCTAAACTCAGAGCAGATTCCGTCGGGAGGGATTTGGACAGCGTTTTCTCGTCCGCCGAGTTTGTTGAGGACAAATCCACAGTTTTTCTATCAAACGTCGTCCAAGAGGCGAAGTCCGTGTTCAAACCCGGGCCGTCTTTGTAAAAATGCAAACTCGATGCTGTGTTTTTGTGGCAACTCGGTTCTTTCGTGGCAACGGCTAATGACAAAACTGGACGGTCCAAGTTCGGGTGATCTGGCATCGCTATGGAAACGCACTCGCTCGCAGGTTCTTGTAAGGTTGTGGCGATTCCTCGGTTTTGGCTAACCGTTGGAGACTGAATTCGTGAATCTACATCGGTTGTACTTGGCTTTTGAGTTACACGTAGCGTTTCGGAAACCGGACGGGCGGCTGCAGCTCGCGACGTAACTTCGGATTCAACGTCGCGGTTGTGTTTGTCCGAAGTCTCTGGCGGAGACGTCGTGAGTTCGAGTGATGTCTTGGGCGCTTGCAAAAGACCTGAATTCTGTAAAGTGCTTGTATCTGCGTTTTCACTTTTTTGGTCGACATTCGTAGCTACCGTTTCTGACCCGAAAACGTCGGCTTCGCTCGTTGGCGCCGGACGCGACGCTTCCGGCGTTTCGCTAGGCGCATTGACGAAACATGTCGCCTCTTCGTTCTGTCGTGTGATATTAGAGGCTTTTGTGTCCGATTGTGAAGGTTCTCCGGCTGGTGCGGTGGAAAAATGGGAAATTCCTTGGCTTGGGGGTGAAGGGACAGAAGATCGGTGAGAAATTGTGGCAACTGGGTCGATGCAAATCGGGGATTTGTCGGGAGCGGAAAATGCGTCCAACAAATGTAAAGTTCTCGTCGGAGATGTGTTGGAGAGAGTCGTTTCTGGCGTTGATTTTTGGACATTTGAAATCGGGACCAGACTTGGGTTTCGGTCAGTATTCCCGCCGATAGAGTCCAGTATTAGGTTAAGAGTCCTTGGCTGTTTGTGGCTGGTGGTGCTATCAAAAGTTCTCGGTAGGTTCAAGCTAGCTGGAGGGCTAGTCGTTGGCGAGCTGGACTTTTCTGTGCTCTGTGGACAAGACGTCGGATTGGCCGCGGTCAGTCTGACGTCCAGCTGTTGCTTTATCGGGGGCGTGATCCCAACCGGAAACGTTGCGTCCGAACCGGGCGTGGCTATCGCTTCCGAGGGCGACGCGGACCCGGTAGCGACGGCGACGACGCTCTCGGTTGCCAGGTGTGTTCCCTCGATCGAGACGGCGACGGAGTCGTCCCGCTTGTCCCGCTCGAGGTTCGAGGCGGCCGCGCTGATCGTCTCCATGGTGACGGAGTCCAGGGTGAGGGGCGTGGCCTCGCTGGGCGTGGAGGTGTGGCTCGTGTCTGTCTCGTAGGTGACGGGCGCGGAGAGGGAGGAGCTACAGGGAGAGGACGGACAGCAGGAGTCACAGGAGCAGCTGGAGCTAAAGGCAGAGAAAAAAAACGCATGATGTTGACATTATGACACAATATGACACATTATGACACATAATGACACATAATGACACATAATGACACATAATGACACATAATGACACATAATGACACATAATGACACATAATGACACATAATGACACATAATGACACATAATGACACATAATGACACATAATGACACATAATGACACATAATGACACATAATGACACATAATGACACATAATGACACATAATGACACATAATGACACATAATGACACATAATGACACATAATGACACATAATGACACATAATGACACATTATGACACATTATGACACATTATGACACATTATGACACATTATGACACATTATGACACATTATGACACATTATGACACATTATGACACATTATGACACATTATGACACATTATGACACATAATGACACATAATGACACATAATGACACATAATGACACATAATGACACATAATGTGTCATAATGTGTCATAATGACACATAATGACACATAATGACACATAATGACACATAATGACACATAATGACACATAATGACACATAATGACACATAATGACACATAATGACACATAATGACACATAATGACACATAATGACACATAATGACACATAATGACACATAATGACACATAATGACACATAATGACACATTATGACACATTATGACACATTATGACACATTATGACACATTATGACACATTATGACACAATATGACACAATATGACACATTATGACACATTATAACACAATATGACACAATATGACACAATATGACACAATATGACACATTATGACACATTATGACACAATATGACACAATATGACACAATATGACACATTATGACACATTATGACACATTATGACACATTATGACACATTATGACACATTATGACACATTATGACACAATATGACACAATATGACACAATATGACACAATATGACACAATATAAAAAATATGACACAATATGACACAATATGACACAATATAAAAAATATGACACAATATGACACAATATGACACAATATAAAAAATATGACACAATATGACACAATATAAACAATACAATAATAAATATACTGATAATTATAGTTCTTCGTCTTATTGATTACCTCCATGTGACATTTATTACTTTTTGCAGGGGTCTTACCTGTTGTCGGAGCTGAGCGAGGACGGCCCGTCGCTCAGGGGCTGCAGGGGCCGGTGCAGCAGGGCCCCTGGGTGCTGGGCCCCCGGGTGATGCGTGAGCAGGTGAGGGTCCGCGGTGCGGGGGGGCTGCGGGTATCGCGGAGCGGTGAACACGGAGCTGTACGGAGGGGGAGGAGTCGAGGGCTGCGCCGCCACCTCCTCGTAAGACGGCAACTTCAGCGACGCCAAGAAACCTGACGAGGGCGAGACAAGGTTAGTCCTGGTTTAGTCCCGGTTTAGTCCCGGTTTAGTCCCGGTCTCGTCCCGGTCTCGTCCCGGTCTCGTCCCGGTCTCGTCCCGGTCCAGTCCTGGTCCTCACTCAGGTCCAGCATGGAGGAGGGGAAGGACGAGGCTCCCTGATAGGCCAGCAGGCTGATGTCCCTCTGCCTCTGCTGCTGCTGGACCCTCAGTTTGGCTCGGCGATGTCGATAAGCGCAGCAGCAGCTGAACAGGATCAGGACGGTCCAAAGCAGCCAGAACCCTGAGGGGAGAGAGACTAAATATGAATCAAAAAAGAAAAGAAAAAAGAAAAAAAAAAAAAGAAAAAAAAATTAAAAAAAAAAAAAAATACCAGGAAAAATATTTATGATTAAAAGCCTTCATTCTCAGCAGGAGGAATGAAGAGCTCATTGTCAAACTGTCCTTGTGTCTTTGGGCAAGGCACTTGCTCGTGTCATTTTTATCTGGCGTGTGAGTGATGACCAGTGAGTGATCTCTGTTTTGATCCAATAATACCATGGATAATGTTGCAATATTGTTCCAATAACAAGGACATTTGTGTTTAAAAATTAATTTACTTTAATGAATTTCAACGTGGCGTCATCATCATCTTGGCTCCGCCCCAGTTTGAAGTGTGGAGTATCAATATTTTAGCGGGAGAATCAATACTTTAATATTTGGCATCGATCTGCACATGACGAGTGAATGAGAATGGTTCTTATTGTTATTTGTGGCATAAAAGTAAAATATAAAATGTGATCATCTGCCATTAAATTGTCTTTGAGAAAATGGCTATTATTATTAACATTATCATTATCATTATCCACAATATTATCATCATTATTATTATCATTATTATCACTATTATCATCATTATCATTACTATTATCATTATTATTATCATTACTATTATCATCATTATTATTATCATTATTATCACTATTATCATCATTATTATTATCATTATCATTACTATTATCATCATTATTATTATCATTATCATTACTATTATCATCATTATTATTCTCATTATCATCACTATTATCATTATTATTATCATTATCATCACTATTATCATCATTATTATTATCATTATCATCACTATTATCATCATTATTATTATTATCATTATCATCACTATTATCATTATTATTATCATTATCATCACTATTATCATTATTATCATTATCATCACTATTATCATCATTATTATTATCATTATCATCACTATTATCATTATCATTACTATTATCATCATTATTAGGCCCGAGCGCCACATGATGGCGAGAGGCCTATTAGTTACGTAAGGCCGTGCTAATTAGTAGTAGGAAAATGGAACATTACCGTTGTAAACGGGCAAAGCCCTTGCAAAAGTGCGCACTAAACAAGCGCTTTATATGGGGATGACGACCGCGAAATAAATAGCTCACAAATACGTCCTCCATCTCTTGCATGTTCCGTGCATATAAACATGTAATGCAAACATTTAACATTATTACTGTAAAGAGGGCTAAAAACACAAAGTGTCAAAATTAACGAAAGTACCCGTCAGTGACCAGGGACCCACACCATGAGGTAGGAAAGCGCGAGCGCTTTCCGAAAATGTATACTTTATGATATTTGAAAAATGGGAAACATTGTTTTCGCATCGGAATATTATTCTTTCTTCTTTCTTCTTTCTTTCTTTCTTCTCTGGACCGACCCCCCTATTTTTCACCCAGTGAACATTGACGAAAAGTAAAAAAAATTTGCACACCTCTAAAAATTGTGCCTCTCTACATTCTGGCTATTTCCCTTTTCTAAAATGTTGTTTAATTGGCGCGTCAGCGCCCCCAAATGTACCAAAAATGCATTGAGAGAAAGGAAATGACCAAAAAAAAATCTGATAGTAGAATCATGAAATTTGGCGCAGAGGTAGATGGTGACAAGAGAAGTAAAAAATATTTTTACGGAAACACCGTCCACCCAACCAAATGTCGGCCATATTGGTTCAAAAATGGCTAAGCATGACTCAGGAGTTTTTCCAAATGTCGTACTTTTACGAACTCCTCCCAGGGCGTTGGCCCTAAAAAGCTGAAATTTGGTGAAAATGGTACTGAGGAGGGAGTTATTATTAATATTATTATCATCATTATTATCATTATCATTTTATTATTATCAATCATTATTATTATCAATCATTATTATTATTATCATTATTATCATTATCATCACAACAGCTCAAACAGTTGAATAAAACACTTACACCAGAGCTCGTAGTAGTAGGTGCAGCAGCCGCTCTCGCCGCAGCAGTGTCCCGTCTCGCACAGGTAGCCGCCGTTAGCGTTAGCGCCGGGACAGTAGCGCGGTCTCCCCAGCAGGGGCAGGCTACCACCGGAGTGGTACTCCATCGCACCCCCGCGTCTCCTGCGGCCGCTCCTACGCCACGACTTCGGCTACTCCCGCGCCACCGCAAGAGCCAACGGGCCCGTCGAAGGCCCCAAGTCGGCCTCCGCTGTTTGTCCAAGAGACGTAAACCGATAGCAAGGCTTTAAAACTGTAAACACTTACAGATCCTCGCCTTTAATTATGGTTTAAAGTATTTTAGTGGGACAAATAAGTCAATAAGGTGTAAAATAAAAGACTGAACAGCTGACTGGAGATAAACCAGGTCTAAACTAGGTCCAAATCAAGACCAAACCAGGTCTAACTGGGCCGGTTCTGTGTGGGCTGGATGACGTCTGCAGCTGGTGGCGAGAGGCAGGACGCACGCCAACTGCAAAAAACAAACACAAAGCTTTATTGATAAAAGTGGAGCACAATGACACTCTTTGCCACGGTCCTGATTGAGATTCAGCACCAACAGCAAAGATTTAGGAAGAAGGAATAAAACAAAGAATGTTTTTTTTGTTTTTTTAAACTAAGACTTAACCAAGAATCAGAATCAGAATGAGAAAAGGTTTATTGTCAATGAACAGAATTCAGAAACAAAGGAACTTGTTGTTTTGATTTGTTGCAACATAAAACAACGATAAAACAACCAATATAAAATAAAAAAAGAACATGCATTAAAGAAAAACAATTTAAATCTGCTATAGAATCAAAATAATAATAGGCTTACTATGTACACAACATTTACAGTTATTGACATATGTCGTGCAGAACGTGAACAGAGTGATTAAATTATGGTTAAAGTGACAGTGTTTAAGAAGTGTTCAACGGCAGAGGGAAAGAAACTGTTCTTGTGACGGGAGGTTCTGGTCCGGATGCCTGAGGGGAGTGGCCTCCTGCTTGAGGGGAGTGGCCTCCTGCCTGAGGGGAGTGGCCTCCTGCCTGAGGGGAGTGGCCTCCTGCCTGAGGGGAGTGGCTCGGCTGTGATCCGACCTGCTCGTCCCAGAGTCCTGGAGACGTCCAGGTCCTGCAGAGATGGAAGTCTGCAGCCGAACACCTTCCCAGCAGAGGGCGCTGTAGTCTGTGTTTGTTCCTGGCTGTGGCTCCAGCGTACCACACGGTGATGGAGGAGGTGATGGAGGAGGTGATGGAGGAGGTGAGGATGGAGGAGGTGATGGAGGAGGTGAGGATGGAGGAGGTGATGGAGGAGGTGATGGAGGAGGTGAGGATGGAGGAGGTGATGGAGGAGGTGAGGATGGACTCGATGATGGCCGTGTAGAACTGCACCAGCATCTCCTCTGGCAGCTTGTCTTTCCTCAGCTGCTGCAGGAAGTACATCCTCTGCTGGGCCTTCTTAATGAGGAGCTGATGGTGGCTCCTCCCACTTGAGGTCCTGGTGATGGTGGTGCAGAGGAGGTGGAGGGAGTCCACAATGATGATGGGGGAGTCTGAGATGGTGAGGGGGGGGCTGTGACTTTCCTGAAGTCCACAAATAGGATCCTGGTGTAGGTTCCCGGGGAGTCCAGGTGCTGCAGGTGAAGTGGAGAGCCAGGTTGATGGTGTCGTCCACAGACATTTTGGCTCTGTAGGCGAACTGCAGGGGGTCCTGCAGGGGGTCCAGCAGGGGGTCCAGCAGGGGGTCCAGCAGGGGGTCCAGCGGGGGGTCCAGCGGGGGGGTTCAGCAGGGGGTCCAGCAGGGGGTCCAACAGGGGGTCCAGCAGGGGGGTTCAGCAGGGGGTCCAGCAGGGGGTCCAGCAGGGGGTCCAGCGGGGGGTCCAACAGGGGGTCCAACAGGGGGTCCAGCAGGGGGTCCAGCAGGGGGTCCAGCAGGGGGGAGGTGAGGGACTTGAGGTGGGGGAGGACCAGGCGCTCAAATGACTTCATGACAGACGTCAGCGTCACAGGTCTGTTGTCATTAAGTCCAGTGATCCGGGGCTTCTTGGGGACAGGGACGATGATGGACGACTTGAAGCTGGGACATGGCATGACTCCAGTAGGTGTTTAAAATGCCAGTGAAGACAGGGGCCAGCTCGCCTGCGCAGGGGCCAGCTCGCCTGCACAGTGTCATAAAACTGGACCAAACAAGGACTAAACCAGGACTAAAACTGGACTGAATTAACGCTAAACCTATTGAAATCCAAGATAAGACCTTTCATAACCTGGAGCACAACTACAGCAGGTGACGCCATCAGGCCAAGTTACAGGTCAGATCTGTGGAGACCATGCTCGTCTTATAACAAATATAAAAGTCTACAACTATTTACATCTCAGAGAAGAAAACCAGATAAACAACAGGAACTGAAGCTAGGCTAACATCATCACTATTTATGTAATAACATTGTAATAACATTATGCAAATCTCACGGTACTTGTATATTTGTATGATATTGTATCAAACACAATGGTAGTTATGCTGCGCTTTACTTTACTTTAAACATTTCTTGAGAAGACTTGTCATATCACAACAATTTTAATGTTTTTTTTTTCATTTATTTTTGTTGTACAAAAAAAGTTGACAGTTGTTTCTGTTGTTTGTTGTTTCTGTTGTTTGTCCTTTGTTGTTTCTGTTGTTTGTCCTTTGTTGTTTCTGTTGTTTATTGTTTCTGTTGTTTGTCCTTTGTTGTTTCTGTTGTTTGTCCTTTGTTGTTTATTGTTTCTGTTGTTTGTCCTTTGTTGTTTCTGTTGTTTATTGTTTCTGTTGTTTGTCCTTTGTTGTTTCTGTTGTTTATTGTTTCTGTTGTTTGTCCTTTGTTGTTTCTGTTGTTTGTCCTTTGTTGTTTCTGTCGTTTATTGTTTCTGTTGTTTGTCCTTTGTTGTTTCTGTTGTTTGTCCTTTGTTGTTTCTGTTGTTTGTTGTTTCTGTTGTTTGTCCTTTGTTGTTTCTGTTGTTTGTCCTTTGTTGTTTCTGTTGTTTATTGTTTCTGTTGTTTGTCCTTTGTTGTTTCTGTTGTTTGTCCTTTGTTGTTTCTGTTGTTTATTGTTTCTGTTGTTTGTCCTTTGTTGTTTCTGTTGTTTGTCCTTTGTTGTTTCTGTTGTTTATTGTTTCTGTTGTTTGTCCTTTGTTGTTTCTGTTGTTTATTGTTTCTGTTGTTTGTCCTTTGTTGTTTCTGTTGTTTATTGTTTCTGTTGTTTGTCCTTTGTTGTTTCTGTCGTTTATTGTTTCTGTTGTTTGTCCTTTGTTGTTTCTGTCGTTTTTTTTTTATAGTTGTTTCTGTCATTTGTTGTTTCTGTTTCTCTCCTTTTCTCGTAGTTGTTTTTCTCGTAGTTGTTTCTCTCATTTGTTGAATGCGACATCGTTGTTGGGCCAAGTTCTTGTGGCGCGAAGCTGCGGCGCAAGGGACAAAACCTGAACCTGGCAGTGAGCGCGTGCGCGACAGGTGCGACCCCGACAGGACCGGGACTAAACCGGGACTAAACCGGGACTAAACCGGGTCTGAACCGGGTCTGAACCGGGACTAAACCGGGTCTAAACCAGGTCTGTAGCGGGTCTGAGCGCGGACGCACAGACGCACATATCCAATGCGTGAAGTCTGCGTCAAGAGGGAATAATAAGCCTAA
>NW_027315857.1:23019810-23094810 GCF_026437365.1 Eucyclogobius newberryi | reverse complement strand
AGCACCACAACCTCAGCCTCCACCAAAGGATTCATCAGCAGCTGCTCGACCACCACCAGCAAAGGATTCAGCTCCAGCTGCTCCGCATTCACCTCCACCGCCTCCAGCAAAGGAACAATCTTCAAAGGCCTTGGACCCATCTGTGACAAGCCCAACAACATCCCTGTCATCGCCCCTGCCTTCACACCAGCCCTGGGTTCCCCCTGCAACATCTACTCCCACTAAAGATTCATCATTCTCCTTCTCATCTCCACTCTCACCCATGGGCCTTCCCAGCCATTTTGAAAGTCTGATCAAATCAGGCGTTAAGATGGCTCCACTCACGCCCAATATAGCAAGGGCTATGTCTTCCCTGCACAAGCCAACTACACCAACAAAAGCCCCACCACCCATCCCCCCTCGCCTCTCACCTGGTCCCAAACTCTCCTTGGCTACAAAAGCCCCACCACCCATCCAACCTCGCCTTTCACCTGGTATCTCCCATAGCTAGGATGCACTGGGTCTCAGCGTTGCCGGGACTTATTGTCACATTAAAAATCAAACCAACCCGGGGCCCTATGTAAAAAGAGCCCCCCCTAGTGCTATTTCTGTAGTCACATCATCACAGAGATGGAAAAACAAAATGCGAGTCAGGCCCAATCTGAGAAATGTGATTCATATTCCCTGTGAAAAGATAAAGCCCAGTCCCACTGAAACTAGTCTGAAACTTGCTGTGCTAAATGTCAGATCCTTATGTAACAAATCTCTCTTAATTAATAATTTTATTTCTTCTTATAATCTTGATTTTATGTTTTTAACTGAAACATGGCTTGACAAAAACACAGGAAATGTAGTTCTGATAGAATCTGCTCCACCCAACTTTAAGTTTGAATCTGAAACACGAGAAAACAAAAAAGGGGGTGGAGTCTGTGCTGTCTTTAGAGATGAAATAATTACCCGCAGGTTGTCTTTTGGGGTGTTTTTATCATTTGAGTATATATCCTTTAAAATGGAGCTAAAACGGTCTCCATCCATTCTCTTCATTGTTTTATACAAGCCTCCCCAGCACTGCCAAAGTTTTATTGATGATTTTACTGAGATGCTTTCAGTCATATGCACAGACTTTGATGGTTTGGTCATTACAGGTGATTTCAATGTGCATGTTGATAATATTTGTGACAGAAACGCTAAAGAGCTTGATGCTGTCCTTGAAACCTTCAGTCTTACTCAGCATGTGAGAGGCCCCACCCACAGCAAAGGACACACTCTAGATCTCATAATTACAAAGGGGGTAAATATTTCAAATGTTAATGTGATCGATGTTGCTCTGTCTGATCATTTCTGTGTCTTCTTTGACCTGTCTGTTTCTCCCAAACCTCGGGTTGGTCCTGCAGTTGTTCAGAGGAGACACATAAGTGATGGCACAGGTGCACTGTTTATGGAAATTATAAACTTTGAAAATGTCTCATGTTCTAATGTAAATGATTTGTTGAACTCTGTTACATCTAGTGTTTTGAATGTTCTGGACACCATCGCCCCTATAAAGGCTAAAATGGTTAAAAATAAGCAGAAGGCGCCATGGAGAAATGATGATTGGGTCAGGGCACAGAAAAGGGAGTGCCGCAGGGCCGAACGGAAATGGCGCAAGTCAAAGCTCCAGGTTCAAAAAGAGATTTACAAAGAAAAGCTGAACATGTACAACCTAATCTTATGTAGAACTAGGGAAAGATATTTTTCTGAAATAATTGGAAGCTGCAGTAACAACTCACGTGTCCTGTTTGCCACAGTAAACAGATTAACAAACCCTCCAGCTCAGCTGCCGTTAGAACTCATTTCCACATCCAAGTGTAATGAGTTTGCATTATTCTTTAATGACAAAGTTCAGGGCATTAAAAATGCTATAAATCCCACAATGCAAAAAATTACCCTAAAACCACCAAGACACTTAGAGCTAACTCACTTTGCACCAGTAACTGACAAAACTGTCCATGAGATCATCACCAGTCTGAGTTCATCTACATGCTGCCTTGATGTGTTACCCACCAGATTTCTAAAGTCTGTGCTGAACAGTTTGTTAGCACCATTCACTCACATAGTTAACATGTCGCTTCAATCTGGAACATTCCCAATGTCTTTGAAAACTGCGGTCATAAAGCCTCTCCTAAAGAAGAGCAGTCTTGATGTAATGAGTCATTACCGGCCCATCTCTAATCTACCATTTTGGGGCAAAGTCCTTGAAAAGGTTGTTTACCAACAGCTCACAGATTTCCTCTTAATAAACAACTCATTTGATGTTTTTCAGTCAGGTTTTAGACCTCATCACAGCACTGAGACTGCTCTTGTCAAGGTGACAAATGACATCCGCCTGAACACTGACACGGGCAAAGCCTCAGTCTTAATTCTGTTAGATCTGAGTGCTGCTTTTGACACTGTCGATCATGGGATCCTCTTACAGAGACTAGAGGACTGGGGGGCATCACTGGCACTGCCCTAAACTGGTTAAGGTCCTATCTGGAAGACAGGAAGTACTTTGTTGAAATTGGTAGCTGTGTCTCAGACCACATGACCCTGACCTGTAGAGTGCCCCAAGGGTCAGTCCTGGGTCCCCTTCTGTTCAACCTCTACATGCTGCCGTTGGGTCAGTTGATACGCAGTGAAAATGTGTCCTATCACAATTATGCAGACGACACTCAGATCTATGTTTCACTATCGGCAGGTGACTATGGACCAGTAGATTCACTCTGTCACTGCATCCAACAGATCAGTGTGTGGATGCAAAACAACTTTCTCCAGCTGAACTCAGACAAGACTGAAATAATCGTTTTTGGCCCACAGAAACAAAGAGAAAGTGTTAGCGGTCACCTCCAGAGTCTCGCTCTAAAACCTACAAACCAAATTAGAAATCTGGGGGTAATAATGGACTCAGACTTGAACTTTAACAGCCACGTCAAATCAATAACATCAGCAGCTTTTTACCATCTAAAAACATTGCCAAAATCAAAAATATAGTGTCAAAACCAGATTTAGAGACTTATCCACGCGTTTGTCTCCAGTAGATTAGACTACTGTAACGACCTGCTCACTGGCCTCTCCAAACGAGCTGTAAAACAGCTGCAGTACATCCAGAACGCTGCTGCTCGGGTCCTGACTAGAACCAGGAAGTACCATCACATTAGTCCTGTTCTCAGGTCTCTGCACTGCCCCCTGTGGCTCAGAGAAGAGACTTTAAAGCAGCTCTGCTTGTGTACAAGTCTCTCCATGGCCTAGCACCAAAGTACATCTTGGATATGTTAGTGCCATATGAACCATCTCGGACTCTGAGGACCTCAGGGACCGGCCTCCTGCTGGTGCCCAGAGTCAGGACAAAACATGGACCGACCTCCTGCTGGTGCCAGAGTCAGGACTAAACATGGACCGACCTCCTGCTGGTGCCAGAGTCAGGACTAAACATGGACCGGCCTCCTGCTGGTGCCAGAGTCAGGACTAAACATGGACCGGCCTCCTGCTGGTGCCAGAGTCAGGACTAAACATGGACCGGCCTCCTGCTGGTGCCAGAGTCAGGACTAAACATGGACCGGCCTCCTGCTGGTGCCAGAGTCAGGACTAAACATGGAGAATTTGCGTTTCAGTTTTATGGAGCTAAAATCTGGAACATTCTTCCTGAAGATGTGAGACAGGTTCTACTCTGACAATGTTCAAATCTAAGCTAAAAACAGTTTTGTTTAGCTGCGCATATGACTGAAAGGATTTTTTCTTTGCACTCTTCTCTTTTGTTTGTGATTTTATTAGTTTAGAAAATCAGTTGGATTGATAATTTTTAATTTAGTTAATTTTATTGTATTTCTGTAATTTCTTTGTGATTTGAATGCATTTTTCCTGCTGTGAAGCACTTTGAATTGCCTTGTGTATGAAATGTGCTCTACAAATAAACTTGCCTTGCCTTACACACACACAGACACACACACCTACACATATACACACACACACACACACCTACACATACACACACACACACAGACACACACAGACACAGACACACACAGACACACACACAGACACAGACACAGACACAGACACACACACAGACACAGACACAGACACAGACACACACACACACACACACACACACACACAGACACACACACAGACACAGACACAGACACAGACACACACACACACACACACACAGACACACACACACACACACACACAGACACAGACACACACACACACAGACACAGACACAGACACACACACACACACACAGACACAGACACAGACACAGACACACACAGACACTCACTCACACACACAGACACAGACACAGACACAGACACACACACACACACAGACACACACACAGACACAGACACACACACACACACACAGACAGACACACACACACACAGACACACACACAGACACAGACACACACACACACACACACACACACACACAGACACACACACAGACACAGACACAGACACACACACACACACACACACACAGACACACACACACACACACACACACACACACACAGAGGTGTTTAGTGTGTTACACGAGTCTTTACAGCACGAGGCCCGGGGGCCAAACCAGGCCCTCCAAGTCATCTAATCCAGCCCACGACCCATTGTCCAGGTATAAAATATATTATATATTTAATGTGTAATTCTTGGTTAGTCCTGGTTTTAAAGCATTGAGTCTGTTATTGATCACATAAATGGGTCAGTTATTGAGTGTTACAGACGTGTTGTGTTGTGTCGTGTCGTGTCGTGTCGTGTCGTGTTGTGTCGTGTTGTGTCGTGTTGTGTCGTGTTGTGTTGTGTCGTGTTGTGGCGTATTGTGTTGTGTCGTGTCGTGTTGTGTCGTGTTGTGGCGTGTTGTGTTGTGGCGTGTCGTGTCGTGTCGTGTCGTTTTGTGTCGTGTTGTCGTGTTGTGTCGTGTTGTGTCGTGTTGTGTCGTGTTGTGGCGTATTGTGTTGTGTCGTGTCGTGTTGTGTCGTGTTGTGTTGTGGCGTGTCGTGTCGTGTTGTGTCGTGTCGTTTTGTGACGTGTTGTGTCGTGTTGTGTCGTGTTGTGTCGTGTTGTCGTGTTGTGTCGTGTTGTGTCGTGTTGTGTCGTGTTGTGGCGTATTGTGTCGTGTTGTGTCGTGTCGTGTTGTCGTGTCGTTTTGTGTCGTGTTGTGTCGTGTTGTGTCGTGTTGTGTCGTGTTGTGTCGTGTCGTGTTGTGGCGTATTGTGTTGTGTCGTGTCGTGTTGTGTCGTGTTGTGGCGTGTTGTGTTGTGGCGTGTCGTGTCGTGTCGTGTCGTTTTGTGTCGTGTCGTGTCGTGTTGTGTCGTGTTGTGTCGTGTTGTCGTGTTGTGTCGTGTTGTGTCGTGTTGTGTCGTGTTGTGGCGTATTGTGTCGTGTTGTGTCGTGTCGTGTTGTGTCGTTTTGTGTCGTGTCGTGTTGTGTCGTGTTGTGTCGTGTTGTGTTGTGTCGTGTTGTGTCGTGTCGTGTTGTGTCGTGTTGTGTCGTGTTGTGGCGTATTGTGTTGTGTCGTGTCGTGTTGTCGTGTTGTGGCGTGTTGTGTTGTGGCGTGTCGTGTCGTGTTGTGTCGTGTCGTGTCGTTTTGTGTCGTGTTGTGTCGTGTTGTGTCGTGTTGTGTCGTGTTGTCTCGTGTTGTGGCGTATTGTGTCGTGTTGTGTCGTGTCGTGTTGTGTCGTTTTGTGTCGTGTCGTGTCGTGTCGTGTCGTGTCGTGTTGTGTCGTGTTGTGGCGTATTGTGTTGTGTCGTGTCGTGTTGTGTCGTGTTGTGGCGTGTTGTGTTGTGGCGTGTCGTGGCGTGTTGTGTTGTGGCGTGTCGTGTTGTGTCGTGTCGTTTTGTGTCGTGTTGTGTCGTGTTGTGTCGTGTTGTGTCGTGTTGTCGTGTTGTGTCGTGTTGTGTCGTGTTGTGTCGTGTTGTGGCGTATTGTGTCGTGTTGTGTCGTGTCGTGTTGTGTCGTGTCGTTTTGTGTCGTGTTGTGTCGTGTTGTGTCGTGTTGTGTCGTGTTGTCGTGTTGTGTCGTGTTGTGTCGTGTTGTGTCGTGTTGTGGCGTATTGTGTCGTGTTGTGTCGTGTCGTGTTGTGTCGTTTTGTGTCGTGTCGTGTCGTGTTGTGTCGTGTTGTGTCGTGTTGTGGCGTATTGTGTTGTGTCGTGTCGTGTTGTGTCGTGTTGTGGCGTGTTGTGTTGTGGCGTGTCGTGGCGTGTTGTGTTGTGGCGTGTCGTGTCGTGTCGTTTTGTGTCGTGTTGTGTCGTGTTGTGTCGTGTTGTGTCGTGTTGTCGTGTTGTGTCGTGTTGTGTCGTGTTGTGTCGTGTTGTGGCGTATTGTGTCGTGTTGTGTCGTGTCGTGTTGTGTCGTGTCGTTTTGTGTCGTGTTGTGTCGTGTTGTGTCGTGTTGTGTCGTGTCGTGTTGTGGCGTATTGTGTTGTGTCGTGTCGTGTTGTGTCGTGTTGTGGCGTGTTGTGTTGTGGCGTGTCGTGTCGTGTTGTGTCGTGTCGTGTCGTTTTGTGTCGTGTTGTGTCGTGTTGTCGTGTTGTGTCGTGTTGTGTCGTGTTGTGGCGTATTGTGTCGTGTTGTGTCGTGTCGTGTTGTGTCGTTTTGTGTCGTGTCGTGTCGTGTCGTGTTGTGTCGTGTCGTGTTGTGGCGTATTGTGTTGTGTTGTGTCGTGTCGTGTCGTGTTGTGTTGCTGAGGCCTTGACCTGGTTTAAGCTTCACGCTCATGTTGATTCTGGACGTTTTATTATGTGTTTGTGTTTTTCATGTTTGCACTTTCACTTCCTGCTGCAGGACTTTATTGTGTGGCTGCGTCCGAACTCTTCCAAACCGGAAATCGAGCTGATTGTGTTGTTTATAACTTGACCCTTTCGCCATTTCAGAGCCCCGAGTCCGCACAGCCGCGCAGACCCCGCTCAGACCCGCGCAGACCCCGCTCAGACCCGCACAGACCCGCACGCTCCGTCACGCGCCGCACTCCCGCGCGCCATCTCCGCTCTGTAGTAAGAAGCACGCGCATTACGGATTCTTGTGGCGCACGCACTGAGCGCTGATTGGCCGAGGCGGAGCAGGGGGAGGCGCGCGCGGCCCCAGCAACAAGGGACAGATTTCTTTATTTGTCACAGAGGAGTTTCTCCAGAAAACGTTTCCCGCGCGGCACGTGGAGCGCGCGTTTGCAAAGTTGTGCAAAATTTCACGGGAATTTTGAGGAAATTAATGGGGAAAAAACCTGAATCTGAAGGTTTTTTGTTCACGAGGAGAAAACAAGAGGGAATAAGACAAATCCTGATGAATATGTGCGTTTCACCATCACAGCCGAGAGGAAACTGTTTATGTCACGTTCATAAAGTCTCTTTTGTGTCAAACCTGCTCCAAATCTGTCTCCAACACTTAAACTAAATTACACTTTAGTTTAGTCCAATATTAGATGAACGGAGAATAAGAAATATCCTGCATTAGGACTTATTATATACATTATAACGTGTGCCATTGTTCAAATAAGTATTAAAAGCTTCTATAAAAAGGTGATTTGTATAAAGTATTTTTAACATTTTTCTTTTTTTTTACATTTTCCGAAATTTTTACAAAAATTCCCCCTGAAAAAAATGAAAATACAGAGAATTTTCCCCGTTTTGCGATAAAGTCAAAGTCTTGTGCCGGTCTAATGCTGACAACGCCTGTTCGACCGTCAAACTGCAGCTTTACGTTTATTTATGTGTTTATTTATGTGTTTATTTATGTGTTTATTTATGGTCCATGTTTTTTAAAATACTGAGACAACGTGAAACAAAAGCTCAAAAACACCTTCTCCGTCAGAACAAATACACGACTGTCATTCAACGTACAACTTACTCCAACAAATGACTTTTGAGAGCACCTTTCAAAAGATATCATATTTTGCGTTGAATTGAACAACTTCTACAACAAATTAAATCAAATTAATTAATCAGAATATTCCCTGATCATTAAAATAAACCTCAAGGCGCTCAATAAATGAATAAATGTGATATTATCGTGACATAAAGTGGTAAATGTTGACGTGATCTTTCCAAAATGTGACGTTTGAACACGTGACTCGTCTCAGTTTAACAGGACTGGAACATTGTGGTGTAATTCACATGTTTGACACGAGATGGCGCCAGTTGTGAAAAAGTCTGTCATCCAAAAAAGCGAGGAAAAGATCTGAAGAAAATCAACAAAAAAAGGATCAAATTAGGACTAAAACAAGGACTCTGAAGTGTGAGAACCACATTTTATTCAAATTATTCATATTTTTACAGGGAAAACTCAATGTGGACCAAAGAAACAAACAAACAAACACAGGATTTCAGAATAAAGCGCCAATAAAACGTTAAAATTAACCGATGTTTACAAACACATTTACACATTTATGTCCTTGACCGGTGCTTTAAATGAATGAAAAAGGCATAAAATGATTCAATTCTTAAAAAGACTGTTTTGTTCCACTGGAGGAAGCGTCTGGAAACAGCACTTTGACTTGACTTTATGAATGATTTGAAATAACAGCTGAATGTGTCCAGCAGAGATGATCACATGATCTGCACATGAACGATGCTCCTGTGTTTTAGATTGAGTTTATACACTTTGTAAATAGAAGTGGTCCAAGGACAGACCCTTGAGGAACGCCTTTGATCCAAGAGAACACGATGATCCACAAACTAAACAAGAAACACAGCAACATATTCTTTATGAGAGTCCAACGGGACAGTGAAATAGTCCTGGTTTAGTCCTGGTTTAGTCCTGGTCTAGTCCTGGTCTAGTCCTGGTCTTGTCCTGGTCTAGTCCTGGTTTAGTCCTGGTTTAGACCTGGTTTAGTCCTGGTCTAGTCCTGGCTTAGTCCTGGTTTAGTCCTGGTCTAGTCCTGGTCTAGTCCTGGTTTAGTCCTGGTTTAGACCTGGTTTTGACCTGGTTTAGTCCTGGTTTAGACCTGGTTTTGACCTGGTTTAGTCCTGGTTTAGACCTGGTTTAGTCCTGGTTCAGCTTTAGTCCTTGTTTGCTCTCTTGTGTGGGTGAATCGTTGGACAAACAAAAACTTTGGACCAAACACAAGTCTCTGGTCCAGACTTTAGATTCAGACTTAAATCTGGACCAGGACAAAATGTCGACTCAATTTCATGACGAGCCTGAAGACGACAACAGCTCCTTCTGGAACAAAGGTATTTAAAGAACTAGTAACAGGACTAAAGGACTAAACCAGGGTTTAACCAGGACTAAACCAGGGTTTAACTAGGACTACACCAGGATTTAACTAGGACTAAACCAGGGTTTAACTGTGGACTAAACCAGGATTTAACTAGGACTAAACCAGGACTAAACCAGGATTTAACTAGGACTACACCAGGGTTTAACTAGGACTAAACCAGGGTTTAACTGTGGACTAAACCAGGATTTAACTAGGACTACACCAGGGTTTAACTAGGACTAAACCAGGGTTTAACTGTGGACTAAACCAGGATTTAACTAGGACTACACCAGGGTTTAACTAGGACTAAACCAGGGTTTAACTGTGGACTAAACCAGGATTTAACTAGGACTAAACCAGGACTAAACCAGGATTTAACTAGGACTAAACCAGGACTAAACCAGGATTTAACTAGGACTAAACCAGGATTTAACCAGGACTACACCAGGGTTTAACTAGGACTAAACCAGGACTAAACCAGGATTTAACTAGGACTAAACCAGGACTAAACCAGGATTTAACTAGGACTAAACCAGGATTTAACCAGGACTACACCAGGGTTTAACTAGGACTAAACCAGGACTAAACCAGGATTTAACTAGGACTAAACCAGGATTTAACCAGGACTAAACCAGGATTTAACTAGGACTAAACCAGGATTTAACCAGGACTAAACCAGGATTTAACTAGGACTAAACCAACATTAAAAGGACACATATTATACATTAAAGAACATATATTATACATTAAAGAACACATATCATACATTAAAGGACACATATCATACATTAAAGGACACATATACTTTTTAGGCCCGAGCGCCACAAGCTGGCGAGAGGCCTATTAATCTCGTAAGGCCGTGCGAAGCACGGCTGCGAAAGTGCGCACGTAGTGCGCACGAAATCGAGCGCAAAGCGCTCGCCCACTTCCAAACACTCACTAACGCACTCCTTCACTCACGCACGCCCCGTGCATACTAATTAGTAGTAGGAAAATGGAACATTACCGTTGTAAACGGGCGAAGCCCGTGCAAAAGTGCGCACTAAACGAGCACTTTACATTGAGATGGCGGTCGTCATCCCAATGTAAAGCACTCATTTGCACTAAGTAGCTCACGAATACGTCCTCCATCTCTTGCATGTTCCGTGCATATAAGCATGTAATGCAAAAATTGAACATTATTACTGTATAGAGGGCCAAAACACAAAGTGGGCGGAGCCCACTCAAAGTTCTTCTTCTTCTTCTTCTTCTTCTTCTTCTTCTTCTTCTTCTTCTTCTTCTTCTTCTTCTTCTTCTTCTTCTTCTTCTTCTTCTTCTTCTTCTTCTTCTTCTTCTTCTTCTTCTTCTTCTTCTTCTTCTTCTTCTTCTTCTTCTTCTTCTTCTTCTTCTTCTTCTTCTTCTTCTTCTTCTTCTTCTTCTTCTTCTTCTTCTTCTTCTTCTTCTTCTTCTTCTTCTTCTTCTTCTTCTTCTTCTTCTTCTTCTTCTTCTTCTTCTTCTTCTTCTTCTTCTTCTTCTTCTTCTTCTTCTTCTTCTTCTTCTTCTTCTTCTTCTTCTTCTTCTTCTTCTTCTTCTTCTTCTTCTTCTTCTTCTTCTTCTTCTTCTTCTTCTTCTTCTTCTTCTTCTTCTTCTTCTTCTTCTTCTTCTTCTTCTTCTTCTTCTTCTTCTTCTTCTTCTTCTTCTTCTTCTTCTTCTTCTTCTTCTTCTTCTTCTTCTTCTTCTTCTTCTTCTTCTTCTTCTTCTTCTTCTTCTTCTTCTTCTTCTTCTTCTTCTTCTTCTTCTTCTTCTTCTTCTTCTTCTTCTTCTTCTTCTTCTTCTTCTTCTTCTTCTTCTTCTTCTTCTTCTTCTTCTTCTTCTTCTTCTTCTTCTTCTTCTTCTTCTTCTTCTTCTTCTTCTTCTTCTTCTTCTTCTTCTTCTTCTTCTTCTTCTTCTTCTTCTTCTTCTTCTTCTTCTTCTTCTTCTTCTTCTTCTTCCCAACCCCCCTATTTTTCACCCAGTGAACATTGACGAAAAGTCACAAAAATGTTCACACCTCTAAAAATCGTGCCTCTCTACATTCTGGCTATTTCCCTTTTCTAAAATAAAAAAATGTGCGCGTCAGCGCCCCCAAATGTACCAAAAATGCATTGAGAGATGGGAAATGACCCAAAAAAAATCTGATCGTAGAATCATGAAATTTGGCGCAGAGGTAGATGGTGACAAGAGAAGTAAAAAATATTATTACGGCAACGCCGTCCGCCCAACCAAATGTCGGCCATATTGCTTCAAAAATGGCTAAACATGACTTCGGAGTTTTTCCAAACGTCGTACTTTTACGAACTCCTCCCAGGGCGTTGGCCCTAAAAAGCTGAAATTTGGTGAAAATGCTACTGAGGAGTGGGACATCAAAAGTTATTCAAATTACATTGATACCTGTCACGGTCTCTGAGCGGCGAAGCCGCAAACTGTAGCTAGAATTTCAGAAATCTCCCATATTTAAAATTTCTGCCGTTTGCGCAGATAAAGTCCGAATTGCGTCAAATTAGAATCAGTTGTTAAACTCTTTGCCCTAAACCTACTTGAAGTGAAATAAATTTATTTGGCGCCACAGCGCCCCCTACAGATTTTATATGGAGGTTAAATGTTTAGTTTTGCGAAATTATATGAAATTTGACACACAACTCAATTTTAGCATCCCCATCAAAAAAGTCAATGAGACCCATGTCATAATTGTTATGGCGTTGCCGTAACGATGACCGAAACCTTTCATGTTATTCCAATGGGGAAATTGCCAGAACATGTTTACACTTTAGACTTTCACAAACTCCTCCCAGGGCGTTAGACATATTAACCTGAAATTTGGTGAGACTCATCTTCAGGACCATCAAAAGTTATCCACATTTTCATTCAAAGAGTCACGGTGTCTGTGCGGCAAAGCTGCACATTTTGCCAAGAATTCAAAATAAAATAGCTTTTTGATGGTAAAACAAAGGGGAAAAGATGTGACAGCGTCACAGATTCAGCAGTAGGCGTAATAAAAGGACAATTGGGGCGCGTTAGCGCCCCCTCCTCTTGCGGCGTGGCGGCGGTGTGGCGGCGGCGTGGCGAGGGCCGATCATTGCCGCTTGCGGCTATATTTTGCTCTTATTATTGAACCATAAAATCCTTTGACATTTGATTCAGACGTGATTCAAACCAACGCGATGGAGCAAACGGAACAAAACGCGTGATTTAAGATCGTCGTATGTGCTCCGGCCTTTGAGAACCTCAAAGAACAGATAAAAAGCGCTATTTTTTATATGTTCTTGGTTCTCGTCTCGTAAACGCTTAGCACAAACTCACAGACAGCTGGACATCAGACTTCACTGAACGCTCGGGAACTAAAGTCCTGGTTGTGATCCTCAGATCCAGGTCCCGTCCAGTACTCGGTCCTGTCCAGGTCGCGCCCATGGATGGTCCCGGTCTTAGTCTCGACCATCGTCCTCGTCCTCATCATCGCCTTTGGATTCAGCAGTGAGTAACACTAAACCAGGACTAAACCAGGACTAAACCGGGGCTAAACCGGGGCTAAACCGGGGCTAAACCGGGACTGAACCGGGACTGAACCGGGACTAAACTAGAACTGAACCAGGACTGAACCAGGACTGAACCAGGACTAAACAAGGACTAACCCAAAGAACTCTTGTGTCCAGATTCAGGACTGTCGTCTCGCATCAGTTTGATGGAGGAAACCGTCTTGAACCTCAGTCTTTCTTTGACAGACGCACAGAAAGACAACAAAGGTATTTATTTTATTTTATTTATTTCTCTGTTTGAGTTTTTAAAGTGTTTATTTGGTTTGTTTTGGTGCAGATGCAGCTAAAGACGTGCAGCGGCTCAGGTTCTCTGTGGAGAGCAACAAGGACCTGCTCGGCTCAGGTCAGACTGTACAACAAACCAGGGCTAAACCAGGACTAAACTAGGGCTATACCAGGGCTAAACCAGGACTAATCCAGGACTAAACTAGGGCTATACCAGGGCTAAACCAGGACTAATCCAGGACTAAACCAAGTCTAAACCAAGTCTAAAACAGGTCTAAAACAGGACTAAACCAGAACGAAACCAGGACTAAACTAAGACTAAACAAGGGCTAAACTGTAGATAAACTAGGGCTAAACCAGGGCTAAACTATGACTAAACAAGGGCTAAACCAGGGCTATACCAGGATTTAAACCAGGTCCAAACCAGGTCTAAACCAGGTCTAAACCAGGACTAAATCCGGACTAAACCAGGACTAAACCAGGGCTATACCAGGATTTAACTGAGGACTAAACCGGGTCGGGGCATCTGACCCTCTGACCCTGTTTTCCAGTGGCAGAGTCGGTAAAGCAGCTCGCCGCTTTGGAAGTTCTGACTAAAACGGTGGCGTCGCTGAAATGCGCCATCGAGCAGATCGTCCACAACCGTGAGTTTCCTCGTCCCGCAGCAAAGTACAAATACACAGAATACACACTTTTACCTGTACTTGTTACTCTTGTGGTGTTGTAGTACCTGTTATAGTACCTGTTGTAGTACCTGTTACACTTGTGGTGTTGTAGTACCTGTTGTAGTACCTGTTACACTTGTGGTGTTGTAGTACCTGTTGTAGTACCTGTTACACTTGTGGTGTTGTAGTACCTGTTACTCTTGTGTTGTTGTAGTACCTGTTACTCTTGTGTTGTTGTAGTACCTGTTACTCTTGTGTTGTTGTAGTACCTGTTACTCTTGTGTTGTTGTAGTACCTGTTACTCTTGTGTTGTTGTAGTACCTGTTACTCTTGTGTTGTTGTAGTACCTGTTACTCTTGTGTTGTTGTAGTACCTGTTACTCTTGTGTTGTTGTAGTACCTGTTACTCTTGTGTTGTTGTAGTACCTGTTACTCTTGTGTTGTTGTAGTACCTGTTACTCTTGTGTTGTTGTAGTACCTGTTACTCTTGTGTTGTTGTAGTACCTGTTACTCTTGTGTTGTTGTAGTACCTGTTACTCTTGTGTTGTTGTAGTACCTGTTACTCTTGTGTTGTTGTAGTACCTGTTACTCTTGTGTTGTTGTAGTACCTGTTACTCTTGTGTTGTTGTAGTACCTGTTACTCTTGTGTTGTTGTAGTACCTGTTACTCTTGTGTTGTTGTAGTACCTGTTACTCTTGTGTTGTTGTAGTACCTGTTACTCTTGTGTTGTTGTAGTACCTGTTACTCTTGTGTTGTTGTAGTACCTGTTACTCTTGTGTTGTTGTAGTACCTGTTACTCTTGTGTTGTTGTAGTACCTGTTACTCTTGTGTTGTTGTAGTACCTGTTACTCTTGTGTTGTTGTAGTACCTGTTACTCTTGTGTTGTTGTAGTACCTGTTGTAGTACCTGTTGTAGTACCCGTTGTAGTACCTGTTGTAGTACCTGTTGTAGTACCTGTTACAGTTGTGGTGTTGTAGTACCTGTTGTAGTACCTGTTACAGTTGTGGTGTTGTAGTATCTGTTACTCTTGTGGTGTTGTAGTACCTGTTGTAGTACCTGTTACTCTTGTGGTGTTGTAGTACCTGTTGTAGTACCTGTTGTAGTACCTGTTGTAGTACCTGTTGTAGTACCTGTTGTAGTACCTGTTGTAGTATCTGTTACTCTTGTGGTGTTGTAGTACCTGTTGTAGTACCTGTTGTAGTACCTGTTGTAGTACCTGTTGTAGTACCTGTTACAGTTGTGGTGTTGTAGTACCTGTTGTAGTACCTGTTACTCTTGTGGTGTTGTAGTACCTGTTGTAGTACCTGTTACTCTTGTGGTGTTGTAGTACCTGTTGTAGTACCTGTTGTAGTACCTGTTGTAGTACCTGTTACTCTTGTGGTGTTGTAGTACCTGTTGTAGTACCTGTTGTAGTACCTGTTACAGTTGTGGTGTTGTAGTACCTGTTGTAGTACCTGTTGTAGTACCTGTTGTAGTACCTGTTACAGTTGTGGTGTTGTAGTACCTGTTGTAGTACCTGTTGTAGTACCTGTTGTAGTACCTGTTGTAGTACCTGTTGTAGTACCTGTTGTAGTACCTGTTACTCTTGTGGTGTTGTAGTACCTGTTGTAGTACCTGTTGTAGTACCTGTTGTAGTACCTGTTGTAGTACCTGTTACAGTTGTGGTGTTGTAGTACCTGTTGTAGTACCTGTTGTAGTACCTGTTGTAGTACCTGTTGTAGTACCTGTTGTAGTACCTGTTGTAGTACCTGTTACTCTTGTGGTGTTGTAGTACCTGTTGTAGTACCTGTTGTAGTACCTTGTGCTGTAGTAAACGTGTGGTGTTTCAGGGACGGTGGCGTCCGGGTGCTGTCCACTGGGTTGGGACTCGTTCGGGACGTCCTGCTTCTTCTTCAGTAAACAGGCGTCGACGTGGCACGACGCCCGGGACTGGTGCCACGCCCACCAGAGCCAACTGCTCATCCTGAGATTGGACAAGGACTGGGTGAGGCAACACACGCAATCCATGTTTGTTTCTTACATTTATAAACGACAGGAGTTTTCGAAGTTTCAAATCGATCTCTTTAAGTTTAAGATTTTTTCCTCTTCACCTGCAGCGCTTCGCACATGTCGATATTTGTCCTGCTAAATTAGGATATTTTTAAATTCTAATGTGGACTTGGTTTGGTCCTGTTCTCGTCTATGTTTAGTCTATGTTTAGTCTATGTTTAGTCTATGTTTAGTCTATGTTTAGTCTATGTTTAGTCTATGTTTAGTCTATGTTTAGTCTATGTTTAGTCTATGTTTAGTCTATGTTTAGTCTATGTTTAGTCTATGTTTAGTCTATGTTTAGTCCATGTTTAGTCCATGTTTAGTCCATGTTTAGTCCATGTTTAGTCCATGTTTTGTCCTTGTTTTGTCCATGTTTTGTCCATGTTTAGTCCATGTTTTGCCCATGTTTAGTCCTGTTTTAGCGGTTCATTTTGAGTTCATTCAGGACAGGTCAGGTCTAACTGCTCTGGTTTACGCTCTGGTTTACGCTCTGGTTTACGCTCTGGTTTAAGCTCTGGTTTAAGCTCTGGTTTAAACTCTGGTTTAAACTCTGGTTTAAACTCTGGTTTACGCTCTGGTTTACGCTCTGGTTTACACTCTGGTTTACACTCTGGTTTACACTCTGGTTTACACTCTGGTTTACACTCTGGTTTACACTCTGGTTTACACTCTGGTTTACACTCTGGTTTACACTCTGGTTTAAACTCTGGTTTAAACTCTGGTTTAAACTCTGGTTTAAACTCTGGTTTAAACTCTGGTTTACGCTCTGGTTTACGCTCTGGTTTAAGCTCTGGTTTAAACTCTGGTTTACGCTCTGGTTTACGCTCTGGTTTACGCTCTGGTTTACGCTCTGGTTTAAGCTCTGGTTTAAGCTCTGGTTTACGCTCTGGTTTACGCTCTGGTTTACGCTCTGGTTTACGCTCTGGTTTACGCTCTGGTTTACGCTCTGGTTTACGCTCCAGGAATATGTGGACATTCACGCCGCTGGGACCTTCTACTGGGTCGGTCTGTCGGACGAGTCTGGCAAATGGGAATGGGTGAACGGCACTCCCTACACCATGGACCGCAGGTGAGGCCCCAGCTCTGAGACGCCACATTTTTAGCTTAGCCTTTTTAGCATAGCCTTTTTAGCATAATATTTTTAGCATAACCTTTTAAAGTAACCTTTTTGGCATAGCCTTTTAGCATAGCCTTTTTAGCATAACCTTTTTTAGCGAAGCCTTTTTACCATAACCTTTTTAGCATAGCCTTTTTAGCATAATCTTTTTAGCGTAGCCTTTTTAGCGTAATCTTTTAAGCCTAACCTTTTAAGCATAACCTTTTTAGCATAGCCTTTTTAGCATAACATTTTTGGCATAACATTTTTAGCTTAGTCTTTTCAGCATAACCTTTTAAGCGTAGCCTTTTTAGCATAACCTTTTTAGCACGCTTATTTCAGAGTCAATATGTTTCTTGGTACTTTTAGTGGTTATTTTATGTGGTTGTATTTTCCAATGCGGTTTCAAACAGCAAATGGCGCATAATAGTTTCATAATAATAGTTTCATAACAATTGTCTCATAATAATAGTTTCAGAACAAGAGTCTCAGAATAATAGTTTCAGAATAAGAGTCTCAGAATAAGAGTTTCAGAATAGGAGTCTCGGAATAAGAGTTTCAGAATAATAGTTTCAGAATAAGAGTTTAAACGTGGTGTTTCAGGCGGTGGAGACCAGGGCAGCCGGATAACTGGAGTGGACATGGTTTGGGGGCCCAGACGGAGGACTGCGCCCACCTTCACTCGGAAGGGCGCCTGAACGACCTGCACTGCTCCTCACGGCTGCGCTTCATCTGCGGCACGCACAGCGCACAGAGCTAACCGCACAGAGCTAACCGCACAGAGCTAAGATCCAATGTTCAATGAAATGTACCGTAATAAAGTTCACGTACAGCAACATTCTGAGTTTGTGGAATTCGTGAAGGAAAACGTGACGGCGGCCAATTCTGCCGCTGAAGGTTCAACCAGTCCTTCAAAATAATATTACTCACGTAGACAAGATAAAAAATATACTGGACACTTCTACTTAAGTAAGATCAACTCTATATAATTTCTATCTTCTTTATTATTTTTGTCCGAATTTTATATTTTTATTTTGTTGATTTTTATTTTTTTTAAAAAGCGAATTTAAAAATATTTTTGAAATGTTTGATTTCTTTTTTTTTTTTTTATTGTCAAAATTCTTTATACAAATTGCACTTTACATTCATTACAGATAACAGTTAAAGGAAGACACAGTTTTTATTGGTAGAAATGGCTTTTTGGTTTAAACTTCTTGAAATGGTGAGAAAATATGATTCAATTTGTTGAATAGCGACAGGGAAAAAAAGGGATAAAGATCTATCCAGTTTGTATCCAGACATTGGACCAATATTATACATCAAATGGGTGTGAAAATGTCTGGTTTAATCAAAAAATAATAGAAAATGATCCAACGTTTATGTTCCATCACAATTGTAACACCACTAATTGTTTTTGAGTGTCTGAAGTTTTGGCCCAATATATTAAAGTACAAAGAGATCAAAGAGGGAGATAACTTTGATATTGGGGCATCGTGAAGAGCGATAATTATTGAATCACTTATTAACTTGATATAATTCTAAGTTAATGGGAATGAACAAAACTTTCAAATGTGCAAAAAATCTATTAAAAAATATATATATATATATATTATCAACATGAAGCTTTAGTCACTGGTATATTTACTCACAGTGGAAAGAACTACTAAAACCTTTACTCAAAAGTACCCAATGTTTTCGGGAATTGAACCCACAACCACCTCGTTACCCTGGTTTAGTCCTGGTTTAGTCCTGGTTTAGTCCTGGTTTAGTCCTGGTTTAGTCCTGGTTTTGTCCCGGTTTTGTCCCGGTTTTGTCCCGGTTTTGTCCCGGTTTAGTCCTGGTTTAGTCCCGGTTTAGTCCCGGTTTAGTCCCGGTTTAGTCCCGGTTTTAGTTCCGGTTTTAGTCCCGGTTTTAGTCCCGGTTTTAGTCCCGGTTTTAGTCCCGATTCTTGACTCAAAAGTGCCCGACGTGGCCCGGGAATTGAACCCACAACCACCTGGTTACACACGCTTTGTTTGCTTCACATAACTTCTGTGGCGTGAAAGAGAAGCTGCCAAACAAGTTTTAACACGAGCTGTATTTCTTTTCTTAAACAAGTCAACACAAAATATTCACATTTACAAACAATGAAAATGTGTAAAACTTACCATAAAATCAAAAAAAGTGCAAACATATTTTAGACTTGTAATAAAGTATAAAGTACAAATCAGAACTTCACAGTGTTTATACAAAAACATTACAAAAGACAATGTGAAAAAAGAACTTAGAAGGTCCAAACTGGTTCAAAGAGGGAGTAATCCTTCTGCTGCTGTGGTGCTCGTCCTGTTAAATGTACTTTTGCAATGTGTGTGTGTGTGTGTGTGTGTGTGTAGTCGTGTGTGTGTGTGTGTGTAGTGTGTGTGAGTCGGCTGAGAAATGGAACTGGACTGGGAATAAACATGGAACTTAGAGTCAGAACTGTGACATTTCTGACATTCTCTTCACCAGTTCTGTTCAAATAAAAAGCTGCTTTGATGTAAAAAAAATAAAATAAAATAAAACAAAAGGCAATGGGTAAAAAACAAGTGGATTATTGCATAAATATTCTATAAATATTTTTTAAATACTGAAAACATCACATAAAAGTGCATCAGGATTTGAAACGTGTCACAGACGAGCAAAATGTTGATAATTTCTTGGTCATTTCAAACAAAAAAAGACTTCAAATAGTTTATTAAGAATGATTGCAGCTTAATAACTACTTAATTCATAACCTAACATCTTAATTAAGTAGTTACAAAGCCTCTGAACTCTTTGAACTATTATAAATGATGAAATTAATTCAGTCTTTGCTTTTTTTAAGGCTAATTAAGGTGTAGTTATAGTTATAGTAAAAGTGGTGCCAATTAAAATTTAAATGTTGTAAATAGAAAACTTATTTCTTTTAGCTACCACAAAGCGTAAAACAAACAGTTTTAGAAGTTTGTTTGGCCTAAAAACCATCACTTTTACTCACCGACCTCTCATAATCCTTGGTGGGACTCTTGTGGTGCAGTACCGGCCCCGGCCACCGCAGGGGGACTCTTGTGGTGCAGTACGGGCCCCGGCCACCGCAGGGGGGGACTCTTGTGGTGCAGTACCGGCCCCGGCCACTGCAGGGGGGGACTCTTGTGGTGCAGTACCGGCCCCGGCCACCGCAGGGGGGGACTCTTGTGGTGCAGTACCGGCCCCGGCCACCGTAGGGGGACTCTTGTGGTGCAGTACGGGCCCCGGCCACCGCAGGGGGGGGGATTCTTGTGGTGCAGTACGGGCCCCAGCCACCGCAGGGGGGGGGACTCTTGTGGTGCAGTACGGGCCCCAGCCACCGCAGGGGGGGGGACTCTTGTGGTGCAGTACGGGCCCCGGCCACCGCGGGGGGGAAACACACCGTCAGTTCAAAACAAAGGCCCGGCTCAGGACCAGCTCCACCTTGTCCCCGCCCAGACGACACGCCTCCAGCACGCACAGCAGCCTCCGATTGGACAGCTGCGCCGCCGTGGCGACCAGGTCGGCCGGGGCGGGGGGCGGGCCGTGGGGGGAGAAGGCGCCGTGGGCCAGGATCGACACCCAGGAGTTCGAGTGACACGCCGGAGCCGGGGCCAAGTCCGGGAGGAAGAGGACGTCCAGGGACAGGCCGGACAGCACTGGGGGGGACGCAGGGGGGACACGGTTACACAGCACTGGGGGGGACGCAGGGGGGACACGGTTACACAGCACTGGGGGGGACGCAGGGGGGACACGGTTACACAGCACTGGGGGGGACGCAGGGGGGACACGGTTACACAGCACTGGGGGGGACGCAGGGGGGACACGTTTACACAGCACTGGGGGGGACGCAGGGGGGACACGGTTACACAGCACTGGGGGGGACGCAGGGGGACACGGTTACACAGCACTGGGGGGGACGCAGGGGGGGACACGGTTACACAGCACTGGGGGGACGCAGGGGGACACGGTTACGCCGTTACGCTAGGTTACGCTACTACTACTTCTACTGCTACTTCTACTAATTCTGCTTATACTACTTCTACTGCTACTACTACTTCTACTTCTACTGCTACTTCTACTACTACTTCTACTACTACTTCTACTACTACTTCTACTACTACTACTACTACTACTTCTACTGCTACTGCTACTACTTCTGCTTATACTACTTCTACTGCTACTTCTACTACTTCTACTACTTCTACTGCTCTACTACTTCTACTTCTACTACTACTTCTCTACTACTTTTACCTTGCAGTCGGAGGGAGTAATAATCCTCGAAGGCAAACTGGAAGCCGTGCGCGCCGTCGGCCACGCCCGCTCCCATCGTCAGGGCGATCGACAGCGCCTCCTTCTGGGCGGGGTCGTAGCGCACGGGCAGCGTCTCCGTGGCGATGGGCTCGAGGGTCGACGCCGCCGTGATGTAGGAGGAAGGGGCGGAGTCTTCCTCGGAGTCTTCGGAGTCCTGCAGGAACTCCAGCGAGGCCTCGAACAGGACGACTGCAAACACCAGACAGTTACTTCAAAAATCAAATACTCTTTAACTCAATAAATATTCAAAGTATTCTTCACTACACGGACGAGCATCAGCGATAATCATAATTCAATCAGAATAGTCGACACAAATTATGACTCAACAGATTTTTTGGTGGCTTTTCAAACTACTTTCCCCGTTCCATCATAGCATTACAGCATCACAGCATCACAGTGCCCCCTGCAGGTCAGACTAAACTAAAATGCCGTCGAGATGAATATATTTTATATGTGGCTCAAAAATAATACATATTTTATCCCAGAATGGCAATTTTTCACGTTTATAACTTTACTTCCTGGTTATAATTGATGACATCACCAGCCACCAACTGGGCGGAGACTCATCTAATGTCACTTTATTTACTTATTTGACAATTGGAAATATATGAGAGCACCTTTAATATGTTGAGTTCATTTAGTTTGGAGGGTTAAAAAAATTGTCAGTTTTATTGTGTAAATTACCCATAAACGATGACTAGAGTGTCTCTGCTGTGATGTCACTTCCTGTAAACATTTTCTACAGATTTTTCAACTTTTCCAATCAAACGGCCG
The DNA here is from genome assembly GCF_026437365.1 of Eucyclogobius newberryi. Classification (NCBI taxonomy): domain Eukaryota; kingdom Metazoa; phylum Chordata; class Actinopteri; order Gobiiformes; family Gobiidae; genus Eucyclogobius; species Eucyclogobius newberryi. Next base: position 23,072,954 of record NW_027315857.1, on the reverse strand, counting down.
CTCGATTAGCGTAAAACTGTAATTTATGTTTACAACGGGTACAAACACACCAAATTAAGTCAAAACTAGAAAATCCTGTCATAACCTGTCCCGCCCCTTTAATGGTGGCGTGTTTCATTGTGGCGTATTTACTTGTGGCGTGTCTACTCGTGGAGTGTTTACTCGTGGCGTCTTTACTCGTGGCGTCTTTACTCGTGGCGTCTTTACTCGTGGAGTGTTTACTCGTGGAGTGTTTACTCGTGGCGTCTTTACTCGTTTCATTGTGGCGCGTTTACGTGTGGCGCGTATACGTGTGGCGCGTATACGTGTGGCGCGTATACGTGTGGCGCGTATACGTGTGGCGCGTTTCATTGTGGCGCGTTTACTTGTGGCGCGTTTACTTGTGGCGCGTTTACTTGTGGCGCGTTTACTTGTGGCGCGTTTCATTGTGGCGCGTTTACGTGTGGCGCGTTTACGTGTGGCGCGTTTACGTGTGGCGCGTTTACGTGTGGCGCGTTTACTTGTGGCGCGTTTACGTGTGACGTGTAGCCGTGGTTTTACGCCACAAAGTCTGCACCAACTGAACTTTACAAAGACGTGACGTACCCGAGTCACGGCTGGGCTCCGGTCGTAGCGCGGCGGGCGGAGACCTGCGGGAAGCACAGCGGAGACGTTTAGCGGGAGCGGGAGCGGTCAAGGGTGCCATGACAACGACGGGACCGACCGCTTGTTGGTAGACGGCGCGTGGAACAGCCTCCTCTTTGTGGACCTGCTGCTGCTGCAAAACACAACATTCACGTGGGTTTGGGTAAAGTCGCCGGGTTCACGTTTACAGAAGATCAGACACCGGCGGTGATAAGAGAACGCCGCGCGGAAGGAATCGAAGGCGTGGGGATGTCAAGGTTATCTCAGGTCAAAATGTAATTGTAAGAATCGTAACCGTGACAATTTTAGAAGCAGAAAGAAGTATTTTTAGGTCGATCTATCGTACAAAGCTGCGGCGCCTCATAAAACAGCGTCGTAGAATATTTAAACCCTTAACTCTTTCCCCAGCGCTCACAAATCCTTTGGCACATTTTTTTTTGTCCCTTGCGCAGCTTTAGATCATCTTTTCCAGACACAGAAGCAAAATGCAAAAAGTGTCAAATACCGTATTTTCCGGACTATAAGTCACACCTTTTTTCATTGTTTTGGCCGGGGGGCGACTTATACTTATATTTATACTTATTTACTTATACTCTGGAGCGACTTATGTGATATTATTTGTTATTTTCACACTTGCAACCGCATTTCATACTCCAGTGCAACTTATATATGTTTTGTTCTTCTCTATTATGCATTTTTTGGCTGGTGCGACTCCGGAAAATACGGTAGTTTGAAAAGATAAACTGTTTTATAATTAGACTAAGACGGACCAACAAGTTATTTGTAACATAAAAAAATAATAATAGTAAATTAAATACTAACAATTATGATTTTCTTTTTAATTATTATTATTATTATTATTATTATTATTATTATTATTATTATTATTATTATATTTTTCATATTTTTTATAATTTTTATAATAATTAAAATTTAGATTTTGGTTTTGATTTTAATTTGACAGAACACTTAACCTGACACCTCCAGAAATACAGAGAAGGCTCAGATTGTGGGCGGGGCACATGTAGCATCACAGTGTCTCCAGGGCGGGGCTCTGACCTGGGGGCGCGGTCCAGGAGGCGGGGCCCGGGGCGAAGGGCGGGCGACGACGAGGAAGACGAGGGACTTTGGACGGAGCGAGGGGATTGGCCGGCGTAAGGTGTCGAGCCAATGAGAGGAGAGGACAGGGGCGTGGCAAAGGGAGTGGGCGGGGCTAGGGACCAGGACAAGCACTGATCCGACTGAAAAAAACAAAATAAATATGTCTAAAATGTTAAATTTGTCGACAAAAACTTCTCGTCTCAAAGTGAAACATTCTGATTTGGACAAAAGTGTGACTCATCACCTGCTCCTGGCGACAGTGCGTCACCGCGGAGACGGTCGCTTGGAAACAGAAGCTGCGTCGCTCGCGGTAACAGAGTCTGTCCAGCTCCCCGAGCAGCTCCGCCCCCTGGAGGACAGAGGGCGCAACTGCACACACAAACACAGTGTTAAACCAGGACTAAACCAGAACTAAACCAGAACTAAACCAGGACTAAACCAGAACTAAACCAGGACTAAACCAGGACTAAACTAGGACTAAACCAGAACTAAACCAGGACTTTAACCGGGTTATGGTAATTTTGTTGACTAAAACCTTAGACTTATTTGAATGATCTAAAAACTATAACTTAATTTATTAAGTTTTAGTTAAATTTAGCTTTATTTAATGTCTTAAATAAATTAATAAATACTGTTCTAGAGCAACAAGGACTCAATCCCAAGAGTTGGAACTAAACCAGAATTAAACCAGGTCTGAAACGGGACTAAACTAGAGCTAAACCAAGACCTGGCTCTTCACCTCTGCGTGACTTCATGAAGGTCTCCATAGTGACGGGAGGGGGCGGGAACACAAAGAATCCTCCAACCAGAGCGCGACCGAGGACCTGTCCATCATCCTGAGCGCGGAGCCACTTCAGGAAACGCCTCACTGGAGTCAGCCTGCGATAAGACATCCTGGAGTGGTGACCCAGACCTGCACAGAACCAGAACTCAACCAGGACCAGACCGGGACTGAACCAGGACTCAACCAGGACCAGACCTGCACAGAACCAGGACTCAACCAGGACCAGACCGGGACTGAACCAGGACTCAACCAGGACCAGACCGGGACTGAACCAGGACTCAACCAGGACCAGACCTGCACAGAACCAGGACTCAACCAGGACCAGACCGGGACTGAACCAGGACTCAACCAGGACCAGACCGGGACTGAACCAGGACTCAACCAGGACCAGACCTGCACAGAACCAGGACTCAACCAGGACCAGACCTGCACAGAACCAGGACTCAACCAGGACCAGACCGGGACTGAACCAGGACTCAACCAGGACTCAACCAGGACCAGACCGGGACTGAACCAGGACTCAACCAGGACCAGACCTGCACAGAACCAGGACTCAACCAGGACCAGACCGGGACTGAACCAGGACCAGACCTGCACAGAACCAGGACTCAACCAGGACCAGACCTGCACAGAACCAGGACTCAACCAGGACCAGACCGGGACTGAACCAGGACCAGACCGGGACTGGACCAGGACTCAACCAGGACCAGACCGGGACTGAACCAGGACCAGACCGGGACTGAACCAGGACTCAACCAGGACCAGACCGGGACTGAACCAGGACTGAACCAGGACCAGACCGGGACTGAACCAGGACCGGACCGGGACTGGGACTGGACCGGGACTGGGACTGGGACTGGACCGGGACCGGAACTGAACCAGGACTGGGACTTGACCAGGAGTGGACCGGGACAGAACTGGGACTGGACCAGGACTGGACCAGGACTGAACCAGGACCAGACCTGCACAGAACCGGGACTGGACTGGACCAGGACTGGACCAGGACTGGACCAGGACTAAACCAGGACTGGACCGGGACTGAACCAGGACTAAACCAGGACTGGACTCGCCTGTGCAGTAGACCTGGCTGAAGCTGGTGTTGGTCAGGTAGAACTGGGCCTGGTCCAGGCTCCGGACCAGTTTGAGCCGAGTGCAGACCACCACGGACACTGCGGAGGGAAAGAGTCAATGTGAGTCCAGCTGCAGAAGAAGTCCAAGCCTGAAGAACAACTGCGCTTTAACAGTGGAAATGGGGTTAAAAACAGTAGCTGCTTCTCATTTTAAAAGAACACATGAGCTGCAGCTTTTGATCGTTATTGTTCTTTAAACTTGTTCTTGTACCTTTACTTTGACATCTCACCTTTTAGAATTTAAAACAAAGCATCATTGAAAACTTTAGACGGTCGATTGGTGTTAGCGCTCCATCTTCTGGCAGCAGAGGGAATTACCACGAGGAAATAAACCCATCAAACGCACAGTTGTAACGACCGTAATAGAGTCTGGTGACGTTTCGTGGATTTAAAAGAAAACACACGGGAGACCTCCGGATCTCCACTTTTAACGTCACGGACTGGGACATTTGAAACGGGGAGTATTTGTGAGGCTCGGCGATTGAGGACCTTGCGAACAGGATGAACAAAATTAGCGCTAACGAAGCTAAATACGACTCTTGGTGTGTTTTTGACGATATATCACGGTTAAAAGCTCCAAAAAAGGATCAGAATGCGTCCAGTGGAGGTGTACTCACTTTAAAACAGTAGAGTAGCACTTTGAAAATACTTGTAATAATCGTGTTTAATTGCTAATAGCGCGTGCGTCGTTAGAAAACCCGTGAATCTCACTTGGCAGCAGCTGTTTATGGACTTCCGGCTGCGACGTGGCGAAGAGCTTGACCGCGATTGGCCGACCGCAGCTGCCGTCCTCCAGCCGCAGCCACCGGTACTGCGAGAACAGCTCCGCCCCCTGAGAATCTGAGCCGAAGACACACAAACGACAAGGAAATGGGAACGTCGCCCCCTTTGGGTCACTCCGGGCGCTGACCGCGTGAAGAGAGTCTGACCTTTGGAGCGGAGGCGTTCGCTGCGTCCAGAGAAGGTGACCAGGCCGATGACGTCACACACTTCGCCGTGAGGCCTGTCGCGCAGCTCCGCACTGGGGACCACGTGAAACGAAACATGTGGTCATTGATCACCCGACAGTTTACAACGCACAGGTGTGGCCTCCGCTGGTCCCAAAAGCACAGTTTACAGCTTCAGTGTGTCTTCTGTACGTTTGTGACAATAGCACACGGCTAAAGGATCATTTTGTGTTCCATGAAAGGGAAACTCTGTGGGTCCTTGCGCCCCCTGCTGACGTGTCGTGCATACACTTTAAAAATGTTCCCACACATACCTGAATGAACTACGTGCATTAGCAAAGATAAAGTGTAAAAAATAGAAGTTTTAAACACGTGAATCGTTCATGAAATGGGATATTTAAAAGGAGCGGTATCCGATTTTTTAAAAGTGCAAAAATACTTGAAAAACTCCTCACACATTCTAAGCGTTATAATTATTCACAGTGATGAGTTTATAAGACATTTTCACAACGTTCAGAGTCAGAGAGGTTAATCGTAGAAGCCAATTTCCATTTCAAAAAGTTCTCATAAAAAGATGTGGAAAAAAAAGTGTTTTCCTAAATCTATTTTTAAAACCCCTTTTACTAAAGCACTAAAGTATTTGTTAAATGATTTATTACAGGTTCTTTAAATAAATAAATAAAACATTTTGTTAAAAAGGACTTTAACATATATATTTTTTTAATTATATATTTTTATTTATAATTTCTTCCTTTTTTTTGTATTTTCTGTATAATTGTTATGTTGTTATTGTCACTGTTTGTTTGTCTCACTAAAAAGCAAAAATATTTAAAATAATTGACTTAAATACTTGAGGAGTTCATGGAGTGAATGGTCTTGATTAAAGGTGCACTGTGTCACTTTTATGACTCTGACCTGGAGCAGAAGGAGTAGGCCGGCTCTGGAGGGCGGAGCTTTGGAGACAGAGAGGATTCTGGGAATTTCCTGATCAGACACGCCGGGTTCCTGCTGTTCACACTGATCTCTGACGACACAGACCAAGACCTGGTTTAGTCCAAGTTAGTCCTGTTTAAGATCTGGTTTAGTCCCTTTTGAGACCCAGGTTTGGTCTTAGTTTGGTCTTAGTTTGGTCTTAGTTTGGTCTTAGTTTGGTCTTAGTTTGGTCTTAGTTTGGTCTTAGTTTGGTCTTAGTTTGGTCTTAGTTTGGTCTTAGTTTGGTCCTGGTTCGGTCCTGGTTCGGTCCTGGTTCGGTCCTGGTTCGGTCCTGGTTCGGTCCTGGTTTGGTCTAGAAACCAAGTCCACATCAGGATTAAAACTAACCAGTGTGAACACAGTTAGTCTTAGACCAGGTTCATTCTAGGTTTTTGAGACCAGGTTTAGTCCTGGTTTAGTCCTGGTTTAGTCCTGGTTTAGTCCTGGTTTAGTCCTGGTTTAGTCCTGGTTTAGTCCTGGTGTAGTCCTGGTTTAGTCCTGGTTTAGTCCTGGTTTAGACCCTGGTTTGGTATTGGCTCCGCCCACATTTACTCCCGCGTTTGAGCGGTTTTCGAGCTCACGCACCGATGTCGTCCTGGTGCTCTCCCTGGTACCGCGGTTTGACCCTGAAGCGTCGCAGGCTGATGATGTCACCGGGCGCGAGTCGGCAGTACCAGTCCAGGCACACGCTGTTCCACAGGACCACGCCCACATCGCCGGAGCCGTCGCACACCTCCAGAACGGCCTGAAGAACACAACACATGTCCTTATAGTAACACTTTAATGAAAAAGCATCATCTTCTTGAGTTTTCTTTAATTATAATGTGTCTTTCTCTTTGTACTCTTAGTTTTCTTTCTTCCCATCACCATTATTATGATTATTAATATGATTATTCTTATTACCTTTTTTAAAGTGCTATTTTCTGTTGAATGTTGAACGCTATTACGTGAATTACTGTTGTACATTCTAAGCAAACTAAAGCAAGAAGATCTCCAAAGCTCCTCGTCCTGGTTTAGTCTTGGTTCTGTCTTGGTTTAGTCCTGTTCTAGTCAACGTTTAGTCCCGCATTGGACCCGCATTGGACCCGCTTTGGACCCGCTTTGGACCCGCTTTGGACCCGCTTTGGACCCGCTTTGGACCCGCTTTGGACCCCCGCTTTGGACCCGCTTTAGACCCGCTTTAGACCCGCTTTAGACCCGCTTTGGACCCGCTTTGGACCCGCTTTAGACCCGCTTTAGACCCGCTTTAGACCCGCTTTAGACCCGCTTTGGACCCGCTTTGGACCCGCTTTGGACCCGCTTTGGACCCGCTTTAGACCCGCTTTAGACCCGCTTTAGTCCTGGTTTGGACTTGGTTTAGTCCTGGTTTGACCTCAGACGGGGTCTGACCTTGAATGGACAAGTGCAGTTGGTCTCTGCTCGGCCGTAGTACATCAGGGCAGATTTGTGGACGACTCGTACGATCAGCTGCTTCTGGGACGTCCCGCCGGAGAAACTGGAGAATCTGCGTTTGAGCTCTGCCACGGTAACGGACGCGACCAGACCTGAGGAGCAAGCAGCCGAGTTAGTCCTGGTTTAGTCCTGGTTTAGTCCTGGTTTAGTCCTGGTTTAGTCCTGGTTTAGTCCTGGTTTAGTCCTGGTTTAGTGCTGGTTTAGTGCTGGTTTAGTGCTGGTTTAGTGCTGGTTTAGTGCTGGTTCAGTCCTGGTTTAGTCCTGGTTTAGTCCTGGTTTAGTCCTGGTTTAGTCCTGGTTTAGTCCTGGTTTAGTCCTGGTTTAGTTCTGGTTTAGTCCTGGTTTAGGTCTGGTTTAGTCCTGGTTTAGGTCTGGTTTAGTCCTGGTTTAGTCCTGGTTTAGTCCTGGTTTAGGTCTGGTTTAGTCCTGGTTTAGGTCTGGTTTAGTCCTGGTTTAGTCCTGGTTTAGTCCTGGTTTAGCCCTGGTTCTCGGTCACACTCGCCTCCTCGCTCTTCCTCCTCTTCCTCCTCCTCTTCCTCTGGTCTCCAGCCGTTGCCGTGGGGATCAGAGTTGTTCCATAGCGACAGGAACACGCTGCGTTTGGCTCTGAGCGGCAGAACTGCAGCACAGAGACTCAAGCTTTGCACATGAACAATGAGGTCAACATTGTACAAGTGTTTTTAATAAAGTATTTACCGTGAGCGTCAGAGCCGGGACTGGACCCAAACCAGGACCAGGGGCCAGGATCAGGGGCCCGCTGAAGACCACAGACCTCCAGAGACACCAGGCTGAAGCTGCAGCAGAAACAACAACAAACCTGAGGGCGATTTTACTGCACACTAGAACAAACATGCCGTTGTTGTTGTTGTTGTGTTACTTTAATGGCGGTTGAGAGCAAACTGAACATGTGCCTTTACCGCCACCTACTGGAGTTATACATCATATATCAACATATACAAGTATGTGTTTTACGCTTTACTCTATTAAAAAAGGAGAGAGAGAGATAAAGAGAGAGAGAAGGAGAGCGACGTGGGCCCACCACCCGCAGGAGGATCCATAAGGGGCCGGTGCAGAGAGATCTGGGCGGCAGTCGACAACAGGGGCCTCGACGACCAGATCTCCAGACACAGAGACTAACTCTGGGGACATGGAACGTCACCTCGCTGGGGGGAGGAGCCTGAGCTTGTGCGGGAGGTCGAGCGATATCGACTAGATATATTGGGCCTCACCTCCAGCACAGTTTGGGCTCTGGAACCATCTCCTCCAGAGGGGCTGGACGCTCCACTTCTCTGGTGCTGCCCGCGGGGAGAGGCGGGGCTGGTGTGGGCGGGGCTGGTGTGGGCGGAGCTGGTGTGGGCTTATAGCCCCTCAGCTCAGCCGCCACATGGTGGAGTTCACCCCGGTGGACGAGAGGGTCGCGTCCCTTCCTCTTCGGGTGGGGGACAGGTCTCTCACTGTTGTGGCGGCCTACGGGCCGAACAGCAGTGCAGAGGACCCGGCCTTCTTGGAGTCCTTGGGAGGGGAACTGGACAGTGCACTGACCGGGGACTCCATGTTCTACTGGGGGACTTCAACGCCCACGTGGATAATGACAGTGACTTCTGGAGAGGGGTGATCGGGAAGAACGGCCGATCTGAACCTGAGCGGTGTTCAGTTATTGGACTTCTGTGCCACGGATTGTCCAGAACGAACACCATGTTCAAGCACAAGGTCCATCAGTGCACGTGGCACCAGGACACAGGCCGGAGGTCAATGATCGACTTTGTTGTCGTGTCATCTGACCTCTGACCTCCAGCCACGTGTCTTGGACACTCAGGTGAAGAGAGGGGCAAAGCTGTAGAGCACCACCTGGTGGTGAGTTTTATCCGCTGGCGGAGGAGGAAGCCGGACAGACTTGGCAGACCCAAGTGCATTGTGGGGGTCTGTTGGGAACGTCCTCGGTCAGGAGGGAATTCACCTCTCACCTCCAGGAGCTTCTCCCATGTCCCGGGGGAGGCTGGGGATATGGAGTCTTTTAATTGATTGATAATTGATTAATAAATGTTTCAGCGCTGCATCGGTCCCTCTGCTCGTCAAACGTGTGTTAAAACATGATGTCGTGTACCTGTCCGTGTGGGGGGCGTGGTCTGTGTCCTGAGCAGTGGAGGATTCTGGGAGCTGTAGTGCCAGGCAGGTCCTGAAGGTGGCGCCCCTAAGAACCGAGCCGCGGCGAAGAAGGCGTTTTTCCAGCAGATGGTTCAGCGACGGATCCAACGAGACGCGGAGACGACAGTCGCCATCGAACAGAGTCAAGTCGTACAGGTCTGGACCTGAAGACACAGCCGAGACGTTTAACCTGAGTCTGTGCTCATTTAGAGACGTTTCACCTGTGTCTGTGCTCATTTAAAGACGTCTAATCTATAGATGTGGTCATTTAGAGACGTTTCACTATGTCTGTGTAATTTGAGAGACGTTTCACTGAGTCTGTGGACATTTAGAGACGTTTCACTGAGTCCAAGGACATTTCGAGACGTTTCACTGAGTCTAAGGACATTTAGAGACGTTTCACTGAGTCTAAGGACATTGAGAGACGTTTCACTGAGTCCAAGGACATTGAGAGACGTTTCACTGAGTCTAAGGACTTGAGAGACGTTTCACTGTGTCTGGACATTTAGAGACGTTTCACTCGGACACACTCACTGTGGAACACGTTCTGGGGGAAGCACAGGGCTGAACTTTGGTCTCTGGTGTAACGTTCCACGTCCAAAACCACGAGCTGCTCACGGCACACGACCTGCGCCTGGCGAAACATCACCAAAATATCACTACAGGACAAACCACAAAACTACTACAGAAATACTACAAGAACACAGAAGTACTACAAGAAGTACTACAAGAATACAGAAGTACTACAAGAAGTACTACAAGAATACAGAAGTACTACAAGAAGTACTACAAGAACACAGAAGTACTACAAGAATAACTACAAGAATACACAAGTACTACAAGAATCACTACAAGAATACATAAGTACTACAAGAATACAGAAGTACTACAAGAAGTACTACAAGAACACAGAAGTACTACAAGAATCACTACAAGAATACATAAGTACTACAAGAATACAGAAGTACTACAAGAATAACTACAAGAATACATAAGTACTACAAGAATACAGAAGTACTACAAGAATAACTACAAGAATACACATTACTGCGTTTATCCCTTGTTGACATTTTGATTTAATAAAGTTATAGGTTTTGTAGAGTCCACGTAACAATTAACTGGAGTCACGATTAGTCGATTAATTGTTGCCGCCCTGGTTACCAATGGTTACGACGTTTATGACAAAATAACGCGTCATATTTAAATAACAGGTTAAATATGGAACAACAAAGACACACGCGACACACACGAGCAAAATGAACAAAGGAGCGAAATATAATTGAATATTACGGTAGAAAGTGTCGCATTATAAAGAGTAAAAGAGCATAATTGTGTAGTTGAAATCGTTAAAATAATAAGAATAACGGCGCGAGGGGCATAAAACGTATAAACGCGACGCTCGGGGTTCAAAGAGAAGGTTCGGGACCTGGTTTGGACCCGGGTCTGGTCCGCTCCGGGTTCGGACCAGGGTTCTGTGGAAGACGCAGCCCGCCGCCATGACAGCTGCATGTAAACAGCGCGGTGCACTCTGGGAACGAGCGGGATTTAAACACGTGCTCACATTATTATTGTTATTATGATGATGACGATTATTATTATTATTTGCGGGACACGTAGAGTAACTAATGTTATGTTATTCTTTCATATAAAAATGGGCGTAACCTCTCGTTTATTGTTCTCAGTGGCAGCAACAACAAACGTCCGTTGCCATGGAAATCCGCCATGTTTGTTGTTAGTGAGCTAAACGTGTAGCTACATTGGCCCAAATAAAGTGCCTAAATGTCTGACAGGTTTTCATAATTTTCTCATTTTGACTTTATTTGGTTTATTTATACCTGTTGTACTTAGAAATTATAGTTCTACACAAATCGAGCAGGTATTTGTGGAGTAAATGTTGACAAATCTGTAGAAAATGCGACATCACACCAGTTTATACATAATTTACACAACCTTTTTGATATTCTAAACATTAATTCAACAAAATAAAGTCGCTCTCATCCATTTTTATTTGTCAAATAGTTTTTAAAAGTTAAGTTTAAAAGAGTTTTTGGCCCAGTGTTTGCTGGGTAATTTCCTACTGTGATGTCATCAGTTACAAACAGGAAGTCAAATTACAAACCTTAAAATGTGCTGTTCTGTGATGACATTTTAATAATTTTTTAGCAAAATTCTAAACATATTTCTCTAAACTGCCTTTTAGTTCAATGAGTGGTGCGACCTGTAGGGGGCGCTTTAAATATCAGACCTTTACAACGTGACACGTTTATTTAGAGATAGATATAACAATTCATCATTATACATTTCATTTCGTAAACAGACTATTTCAAGTCGACATATTCCAAACGTCCGCGCTGACCGTCCTCCGCTGTCGCCGCCCTCGCTCCCGTCGCCAAAGCGTCATGGAGATGTCGTCACCGTGGTGGGAGGAGCTAGCCCCCGTTCAGGAAGTAATGAGCACACGCCTTTGAGTTGGACCGCCGGGGCTTGGTTTAACCTCACCCCGAAACTCACTCAGTCGCTATGGCAACTTAGACAGGCTGAATCTGAACTCTGTGTAAACATTGCATTTTTATTACATTTTTCAAGAAGAAAACACATTATCAATATCTCAAAACATGTTTGTATTATTATTGTTACTTAACTTGTGAAAACTTGATAAGACAAACTGTGAAGCTACTGTACTGAAAATGCCGCCCTAGTAACAATATGCACGGACGCCTGTTCAGTAGTGACTTTATTGATCCATTTTTATTAATTACATGAAGTAAAATCTCAAATAGCTTGGTGGGTAAAATACTCATGTGCAGAGTAGTCAGTGTTTACAGTTTGCCTGTTCATTTAATGAATTCCTCTCTTCTCTGATTGTCTCACCAAACACAAGTGGACGTATTGATCTTGAAGTGGTTTCGGCAGAGGTGGGCATGTCCTACAGGGGTTTTGGTGGAGGTGGGCGTGTCTTATAAGAGTTTTGGTGGAGGTGGGCGTGTCCTATAGGGGTTTTGGTGGAGGTGGGCGTGTCTTGCAGGGGTTTTGGTGGAGGTGGGCGTGTCTTGCAGGGGTTTTGGTGGAGGTGGGCGTGTCTTGCAGGGGTTTTGGTGGAGGTGGGCGTGTCTTACAGGGGTTTTGGTGGAGGTGGGCGTGTCTTGCAGGGGTTTTGGTGGAGGTGGGCGTGTCTTACAGGGGTTTTGGAGGAGGTGGGCGTGTCTTGCAGGGGTTTTGGTGGAGGTGGGCGTGTCTTACAGGGGTTTTGGAGGAGGTGGGCGTGTCTTGCAAGGGGTTTTGGTGGAGGTGGGCGTGTCTTGCAGGGGTTTTTGTGGAGGTGGGCGTGTCTTGCAGGGGTTTTGGAGGTGGGCGTGTCTTGCAAGGGGTTTTGGTGGAGGTGGGCGTGTCCTACAGGGGTTTTGGAGGTGGGCGTGTCTTACAAGAGTTTTAGAGGTGGGCGTGTCTTACAGGGAATTTTGGTAAAAGGTGGGAGTGTCTTACAGGGGTTTTGGTGGCGGTGGGCGTGTCTTGCAGGGGTTTTAGTGGAGGTGGGCGTGTCTTGTGCTCATAACCCTTTTCCTCTGTCTCTACCTGCGTTGTATCAATGACATTTCCCCATGTGTGGACAATAAAGGATTATCTTATCTTATTAAGTAAGATTAAGCGCTTAAGTCATGAGTGAGACTGAAGGTTTCGAACTTTGCTCAGGAAACAAAACCAGAATATAATATAAGAAATAAAACATAATAAATAAAGAACAGGCAGTTTGAGTCCTCCAGGTGTTTATTGTGATGAGACGGATATTTTTTAGTTTTTTTATTACGTTGGTCAAAAAACACTTTCACTTGATCATTCACTCAAAAACAAAGACTGGCGGAGGGAATATTACAATAAAAGGATTTTAAAAAAGGATTTAAAAAATGAAGGAAGTCGGGCTTAAAAAAAATCTAGGTCGTCCGGAGCGTCCAAGTCTCTGTATTCGATGATGCTGCGCGGGTCTCCCCTCATCGCCCTGGAAACAAGACACACGTGTGAGGTTTAAGGTGTGAAGGGTGTGGCACGCCGCAGTCACTGAACGCTCACCTGTTGCCTCTGGGCTTGTTCTGGAAATTCGGGTTCCCCCTGAACGTGTCGTAGTTCCCTCGTCCCGCTCCGAACTGCGCTGGGTACGGCCCTGCGCCTTCAGGAAACACAAACTTACATCAGTTTTTACAATTTTCTAATGTTGACTTTATACCTGTTGTACACACACAGATTGAGCAGGTATGCGAGGAGGAAAGTCGAATTTTTAGAAGAAAGTTTAATTTTTTAAAATAAAATTGGTCCCAAATAAAAAAGTGACAATTTTTAAAACTTTTTTTTTACATAAAAATGTCTTTCAACTTTTAATTATTTTTTTTAAAAACTTAAAAAAAACTGTTCTTTTAAAAAAAAAACTTGACATTGTTTTTTTTAAAAATCTTTTTTCATTACTTTTTAATAAACACTTTTAAAAACTTTATTAAAACTTTAATAAAAACGTTTATCTTATATTTTTTTTCCTTTTCCTTTTTTGTTGTTGTTAGAAAACACTTTTTCAAAACGTTTGTATTAAAACTACTTTTTTAAACTTTTTTTTTTACTATTCATTTTTTTGACATAAAACAACAAAAACAAATAGAACATGTGACCGATTAAACGTGTTTCTTCTCACAATAATCTTCTAATTTATTTGCACAAAGCGTTGACATCGTTCTTTTCAAAACAGAGCGACAAATGAAGCTGCGAGGGGACGTTACCGGGGAAACCGGGCATGGGCGGCCGGACTCCAGGAGGGTATCCCATAATGCTCTGCTGCTGCAGCTGCTGCGGGGACTGGCCAGGGAACGGCTGCATCGCTGTGGGAGGAGCTACGGAGGACAACAGGAAACCAGGTTCATTTGACTGAACTGTAACACGTTCAATACTTCAAAACTTTATTACTGCTACATACGTGTCCAAAACTGTGTCAACAACACGCAGTATTTCACATTTTAAATATATTTGTGGACAAGCAGTCGGCTAGTTCGGATTATTTTTACTGTTATTTATTGAAACGTTTTCATGGATGAAACAACTAATCGATTATTGATATAAATGACAAGTACTTTAGAAAATTGAATGAGAAAAAAAGTTAACAATGAAAATGAACCATAATTCTGTGAAAATTTTGAAAAATGTGAAAAATTATGAACACACTGCGAAAAATGGCCCGACTGATTATCAAAATGATCGTTAGTGGCAGTTGTAAATATTTTAAAACACTCTTCACCAAGATTTATTCACTTAAAACCTGACTTATCTTGTTTTAAGACATTTCTACTAAATAAACAAAAGATAATCAAGTTTATTTCAAGAATCCTGGAGAAGTGAAATTCACTTTCCACTCATTTCAAGGACATTTTAGCCTAAAACAAGTGCATTTTTCTAGTTTTATAAAGGCGTAGTTTTGCAGTGTAGACACATAATGTGGACAATAAAGTCTAAAATGTATTAAAATATGAAATAGTTTATTCTTTTCTGACATTTTGATTCTACGTGTCAGTCAGGGCGGTTCTGTTGGCTCACCTGGCGGGGGGAGGGGCTTGTTCTCGGGGAGGGCGGGCCTCTTGGGGTCGAGCAGGTAGTTGTTGAAGAACTGCACTTCCTGTCTGACGGCGGAGACCTTCTCCCCGTGTTTGTTCAGGATGTGTTTACGGACGAACTCTGGCGCCTGACGAGAGGGAACGAGACGAGGTCAGACTTTTAAAGGGTCAAACACGGTCAAGTATTTTCTTTTTCAACCCTGAATAAACATGTTGTTTATGAAATGTGTTTATTCCAATTTGCATAAAACACAATGAAAACATCAGACTTTATGATGAGGCAAAGCTACAAAGTGTTTATAAATGTTTAGTAATCATTAACTAATCATGATCAAAAAAATAACTTATAGCTACAAAGCATTAAATCTTTAATAATTAATTGATCATGATAAACAAAATAAACTAATCATTAACTATGGCCAAGCATTTATGAATGTGTAGTTATCATTAACTCATGATCAAAAACAAAATCATCATTAACACAGACACTGATGCCATATTATAATGACACCTTCATTTGCGTTAAAGCATGAACAAAGACTTAATTTATAATAATTCCGGCTCAGTAACTAGTTAAGTGTTATGAATTAGATGTTAGAGTATTAGTTAAGTGATTACTAAGCATAAATCATTCTTAGTAAACCATTTGTTCATGCTTTATTAAGTCGTACACTAAACACTAATAACCATTTACTAGAGTTAGGGTTAAACATGTGTAAATGATCAGTTTGACAATCAAATCAAATCAAATCAATTTATTTTTGTAAGGCCCAAAATCACAACAACAGTTGCCTCTGAGGGCCACAGGGATTAATAAATATTGACAACATGTTTTTCAGGGTTATAAAAGTCAGAAAAGTCAGATAAGTCAGAAAAGTCAGATATTCCCCGAGTCTTCCATAGTTCCAGTCCTGGTCAAGCTTATGGTCTCTGGTTCCTCTAGGTTTAAGTCCTCCAGAGCTTTTAAACCCTCGCTCTGGTCCCGGTCATAAGTCCTGGTCCAGACCTTGAACTTCTTGCCGCTGAGGGGACAGAGCCACTTGTCTTTGCTGAGCTCTTGAGTGTTCGCCGTGAGGAACTTCTCCACCTGGAACGGAAAATAAACCGTGTTAACGCGTTCTCCGTTTGTGTCAGAACAAGTCCGGCGACGATCCACGGACTTAAAAACAGCGCAAAAGATCAACTTTTTAAAAATAATTTTATACATGTGTTCAAACAGGAAGTGATTTAAGTAAAAAAAAAAAAAAAAAAAAAAAAAAAAGGGTAAATATAAGTTTTTTTGATACTTTACTGTGTACAAAGTTGTGACAGATATAGTGTACGGTACTTCTCGCACTTGACGCACCACTTTTTCGTCGACTAAAAGGTCAAGCCTATACTTTTCTCATCATGAACAACACACTGAACGACCGAAACAAGCGCTCTGCAGTGGGTTCACGGTGCAGTTTACAGTGGAGTTTACAGTGGGTTTACGGTGCGGTTTACAGTGGGTTTACAGTGGGATGTACAGTGCGGTTACAGTGGGTTTACAGTGCGGTTTACAGTGGGTTTACAGTGCGGTTAAAGGTGGGTTTACAGTGCGGTTAAAGGTGGGTTTACAGTGCGGTTAAAGGTGGGTTTACAGTGCGGTTAAAGGTGGGTTTACAGTGCGGTTTAAGGTGGGTTTACAGGGCGGTTTACGGTAGGTTTACAGGGCGGTTTAAGGTGGGTTTACAGGGCGGTTTACGGTAGGTTTACAGGGCGGTTTACGGTAGGTTTACAGGGCGGTTTAAGGTGGGTTTACAGTGCGGCGTGTTGTACCTCTTGTTCCGGGTCCTTCTTCCCGAGTCGGGTCGCTTCCTCTTCGCTCACGCTTTCTGTCAGCGACAGGAGCGGAGCCATGCGCTGCTCGCACATCTTCAGGTGCTCCGACACTGACCAATCACAGCAGAGAGAGAGACTGGCATTACATCACCACCCGCCGACCAATCAGGAGGCACGACGACGAGGCAGAAACAGTCAAGCGTGAACCAGGTCTGAACGTGGCGAGATGGAGACTAAACTAGGGCCGAACGCATTTCTGACCGTTTTAAAATCATGTTATTTTGTCTAAACCATGTGACCTCGCCGTGTTTGCGGCCTCACCTTCAGCCGCAGTGATCTTGGCCACAGGCAGGGGGCCTCGCACGTGCATCAGGCCACAGCGATGCGGCATCTCGTCCTCCGCCGGGTACTCGCAGAAGTTGTAATAATCAACGGAGTGGACGAGGCGCAGGTACAGCAGCAGCCTGTCCAGCACCTGGGGGCAATGGTGAGAGGTCAAACACTGTGTCAGATGCCCTCCCGTCCTCTTTATGACAATCTATGCACTGTAATGACTCAAATCCATTAATAAAAACCATTAAAGTGCACAAATCAACCAAAATGTAGCTCCACGCATTAGCCCGGGCAGTTATAAACCAACGTTTGGGAGTGACATCTCGGCGTCGACGTCAGCGGGTGATAAACTTTGTCCAGACGACGGGCGATCGTCCACCTCAGGGTTCTCAAACGTCGCAAGAGTTTCCGAGTACACATTTTGAGTCGCAGTTTGCCGTCGATTAAAGGGCCAGTTTAGTCACACTTGGATGCCTTTGACGGACGCGTTTCGCCGCTTCGACTCTCACGCTTGTTCCGGCCGCGGAGCGAGCAGTGGGTGCGATCGCGGTGACGTGCAGTACGCGGTACGTCTTTAGCTGCCAACGAAACACAATACGAAGCTACGACGTGAACACGTAGTTAGACACATCACAAGAAGACCAAAAGAGCTCAATTATTGCTATTTTACCATTTTGGTTTGATAGAATGACTAATTCTATTGTTTTAAGTCAAGAAAGATTTTGAAATTGAGCGCTTACTATACATTTGTTTTGTTTTTTATCGGGTTTGTGCAGCACTTTGGAAACTCACTAATGGGCTACATTAGGCTTTTAGCTAGAGGGCCGTCTTCCCTTATTTTGGACGCGGTATTTTGACATGTGGACGGGCATTTTCGAGTGCAAGGACGGGGTCATTTTTATTAATACATTTAGAAAAGTGCATCATTAAATCGGGCCGGGAAGCGTTTGATGATAGTCCACCACGGTCCGCACCATGACAGTTTACCGTTTACAAGTGAAGATTTGCATGCTGCGCGCTGATTGGTCGACAAAGTTTGTGTGCTTGGCTCTGATTGGCTGCCGAGCCGTGGTCTGGAAAATACCGAAGCTCCACGTTTGCCGAACCTCCACGGCCAAATACCATGTCAAATACAGCGCGATATGCCTCTCCTAAGTTGCAGAGTGTGATCCGCACGGCCGAGAGGCGCAGGCGGCGCGAGAGTATGGAAAGTCAATATGATACGAGAAGCGTGCGGGCGCCGCTCTAGATCGCCGTGTAGGCGCCTCCGCGTTAAAAGCGCCGCTTTATTTAGTAAAAGCGTTTAAAAAAGGTCGTGATACACATATTGGCTTTCCATAGCCTTCTGAAAATTTTTTAAGCCCTCGAACAAAATTATTTGGACGGGGTGTTTTCAAATCCTAGCTAAAAGCCTAAGCTACATAAAGTGGATTTGTATGAAGTGTGCGTGTGTGTGTCCACCTGCAGCAGCGTCTCGTCCGTCTCCAGGGCGACCTCAGAGGGGTCCTTGGCGTCGTTGGCCTCGTTGGAAGCGACGCCGGTCAGCTCCTCCTCCTCCGCGCTCACCTCCTCGATCAGGTAGTCCGTGATGTTCTTCAACACCGGGTTGGACTCCATCTGAAAGACGACCGCCGAGGGTTTTAACGCCGGGGACCGAACAGAGGCTCGAGCGGGAGAAAGCTGCGACTGCGTGAGTTTAAATGAGGACTAAACCAGGACGATGCAAGGTCAAAGACTTTAAAAAGGAAATACGAGACGCTTTCGATGGGTCGAGTGTTTCAGAAATGTGAAAACGGCACTAAAATCTATCTGTAAAGGACACATATCATGCCAAATTGATGCTTTTTGACATGTTGCCGTCATTAAAAGCACACCTGGAGTCGTATTATCTTCATTCACGCTCGTGTCTATAATCCTGTTTACGAGCTCATCTCCTCAAAAAGCACTCCGTTTCAAATTTCCTGACATTTGTGATGTCAAATGTGGAGATCTGGAGGTCTCCTGTGCCGTTTGTAAGTCCACAATTCATCACGCTTCTGTCTCAAATCACGTCCATCGCAACTGCGCGCTTGCATTAGCATGTCGAGGGGAAGCTTGCTTTTGTTTTATTTCCTCATGGTAATTCCCTCTGCTGCCAACAGGTGGAGCGCTCACACAAATCCCCATGAATCAAAGTCATGTGTGGTTTTCTGTAGATAAAACATTTTAAGCTCTAAAACACGAGAACAATTAGAACTGAAGTTTGGACAATATCGTGAATGTCGTTTTCAAGTTACGCAACATCTGGATATAGAGTTTATATCATTTATTGTAAAAAATGCTACAAAAAGAGCAGATTATAAAGGAAAAATGCGATGTTTTTAACTTTTAACTAAAAAAAGTATGAGGATTTCTGCAATTTTGTGATGAATCTTACAGATATTTCCCATTCGTTTGATAATTAAACCCGTTTTAAAATACACGTTTTTACACATTTCTGATAAATTGGCATTATAATGTGCAAAACAATATTTACATTTATTTTTGTCAGTATGGTCTGGTCATATAGTGCAAGTTTACAGGCCAAGAACAATAAAAAATAAAGCATAACATGTATATTTTCATGTCCTTAACCATCTACAACCTGCGCATTACGGTCAATCGAGAAAAAAGGCAGTATTTTAGTGACAAATACAAATGAACTCGGCACTAAACCTCGTGGTGCGGTCGCAGGTGCACAGTGGCAGCAGCGCCCCCCCGTGGCCGCCGTACCTGGGAGCTCCAGAGCGCCCCCTTCTGGTCCAGCGCGTGGATGAGCTTGGCGGAGAGCCGGATGTCGTTCCGGATGACGGGCTTGTGGTGCGTGAGTCCGTTCACGCTGCGCACTCGCCGGCACAGGTCTCTGTTCACCACCGGCGCCAGCTCCACGTCCTTCAGCTGGACAACACAGACTGGTTAGAACGCACGCCCAGACCCGCCCACAGATCCGCCCCTTTTTGCTTTCGACTACCAAGAAAACGGTAATTTAAAACAGACTACGGTGGAGCGGTGAGCCGAAAACTGAAAAAACTGCCATTTTAATATGTTTATGATGATATAACGACAGACAAAACGTGATATTTGTCAGACAAAGTACAGCCAGAGTCAAGTCTTAGTGCTTAAAACAAGACTTAAAACAAAACGACTGAATAGATCTTGTATTTTTTGCAATTTTCTTTGATTTTTGTCAATGGTCCTTACAAAAAAAGACATGTTCCAGTTTCTTTCTGTAAAATTAAACACTGAAACTGTACAAACTGCATTTTTATAGAAATGTTTCAAGTCTTAGTGCTTTTCATCAAGTCATTCAAATACCGTATTTTCTGGACTATAAGTCGCACTGGAGTATAAGTCGCACCAGCCGAAAAATACATAAAAATAAATAAAATAAAATATAAAATCAAACATAAAATATAAAATCAATTTAATATATAAAATAATCTTGTTAATTGATTTAATTCTTGGTTAGTAGTAGTTTTGACCTGGTTTGGTATTGGTTTTGTCCCCATTTAATTCTGCTGAAGACCCGTTTTCTGTCCGAGTCTAATTCATCAGTAATTATATCATTCTATTGACTAAATTCTATTGTGTTGGGGATATTTTGTGTGACCCAAAATGTTACAGTGGTGGCGTGTTGTGTTGAGGCTTTGTCCCTCGGGAATATTAAGTTGAATAACCCTGATTTAAACCAACAATAATGGATCAGACTGAAATTAGAGACACTATAGATGTTCATAAAGAATCTAGTCTATGTCGTTTACCCGAATGTTCTGCAGGTTCCAGCAGGTTTCTTTAATGTTCACGCTGCGATCGAACGTCACCCAACAGCGCCGGAAAAACCTGAAACATTCACACAGTTAAAGTCGCATAAAGTCGCCAACGATCGCATCCAAATTTGATCTCGGAAATGCATTTTTGAAAACCGACCTCCGCTCCGGTTGAGGGTCGGACAGCGCCACCCGCAGGAAGCCTGGATACCTGCGACACAGCTGTAAAAGACGCACAAATGACACGTTTATCTAAGGATTTTTGAGGATTATTAGGCCAAAATTAAACTTTACTTCTTTTTATAGTCGGCTTTTATTTTTCTGATTAGTTGATGAGACAAACAATTATTTATATTGTTCGTTGAGACTTCAGTAATACATTTTTAACCAAATAAAGGTTTCAACATCGACTGTACTATTGATGAAAATCCAAAATGGTTTATTCTTTGACATTTTTGATTGAATGTCACCGTCTTTGTCATAAAAAGGTCTTTTCGTATAAGTTTTCGAGCCAGAACAGTCAAAATAATGAGGATTTTTTTAGGTTTAAACAGCTCCTTTTTTGAACAGAGTAGTTTCTTTTTACACATTTTAAGGTGATAAAACAAGCCAAAAGTATTAGTCGTCACACTAGTTGATTTGTTTTCAACTGTGTGGGGATAAAATTAATGAGAAACATTGAAATATCCGGTTTTAATCTACATAAAAACGTCTAAATATAGTTAGGATCAGTACAAACGTGCTCTGAAATCCATGTTGTCAGGTCTATTTCAGTTTGTCAATGTGTGTTTAAAGGCTTTGAACAGAATCCTATTATTATCTTTAACATATTAGTTTATTGTGTAGTTTTTCCTGCTCATTGCTACAGACCATTTATTCTCTGTTCACAATTCAAAACAGGCTAAAGAGACTTTGTTTGGACCGGGTTTAGTGACACGTTCACATCTGTCCTGGTTAAGTCCTGGATTGGACCTGATTTAATTCTGATTTACACCTGATTAAATCACGTGTGAGTCCTGGTTTAGTCCTGATTATAGCATTTTTATGGCTTAGTTTAGTCTTGCTTTAGTCTGGGATGATTTAGTCTCAATTCAGACCTGGTTTAGCCCTGGGTTTAGACCTGGTTAAGTCCCATTTTTGTCCCAGTTTAAACATGGTTTAGTCCCGGTTTAAACCTGGTTTAGTCCCGGTTTAGACCCATTTTAGACCTGGTTTAGTCCCGATTTGGACCTGGTTTGGACCTGGTTTAGTCCCATTTTAGTCCCGATTTGGACCTGGTTTAGTCCCGTTTCAGACCCGGTTTAGACCTGGTTAAGTCCCATTTTAGACCTGGTTTGGACTTGCTTTAGCCTCGTTTAAGATGCGTTTTAGACCTGATTTAGACCTGGTTTACATATAATTATAATTTTCAATCGTTACATTCCAATAATCCGAAAATGATAAGATTTGTGCCGTGAACAGAGCCGGCGCATTTATTCTTTTTAGACCGTCACAAATAGAAATAAACTAAGTTGAACTTAAAGCCGCGTACATTGGTGAGCTCTTCTTTGGAAACCTCCGGCGGAATGGTCCGGATAAAGAGCGACGTCGTCAGGTGGAGGGGGCGTGGCTTGGCTGGCCCCTCCTCCTTCTTACTCCTCTCTTTACGCTCTTTTCGCCGCTCTGCGTGAAAAAAAAAAAAAATCCCAAATCACTCAAAGCAAAGCCGCGAAAGACGTTTGGACGAACCGGCATAACAACTTTATACTAATTACGGGCGACAAAGATGAAAGCGAATATTTGGGTCATAATCGTCGTGGCATTAATATAAACCTTTTTCCGTAACAAAACATCGCGCTTCAAAACGTGTTACCGTGACAGATTTAACGCCGCTTCCCGACAAACGCCAAAACCTCTCACCGCTGTCGGGCTCCTCCTCCTCCTCGTCCTCGTCGTGCTCCGATTGGTCCTTGTCCGACGGCTCCTTCTCCGATTGGTCGGAGTCGGATTCGGAGGCGCTTCCCTCGCCCGAGTCGACGGAGACGCTGCGCTTCCGCTTTTTACCCTGGGAAAAAAGACAAGACGGTGGTTTAACTGGGAAAGATGAGGAATATTTTTGATTTTTTGGGGGGATTTTTGTTTCATATTTGTTGAATTTTGTTAGGAATTTTGTTTTGATTTTTTTTAAACCGGAAAAATACATTACATATTTATATAAGATATTATTTTAATAGTTAACAAGTTGTCGAGATATTTTATTACAATAAACAAAAAAAAAGGTTGAAAATATTTACAAATAAAGTATTAATGATAAAAATATGAAACTTTCTTTTTTTGACATTTTGATTGAACATTGTCACAGTTTTTGTTATAAAACTGTCTTTTTACATGTGTTTTAGCGCCTGTACAGTTAATTAACCGATTAACTGCCACAAAACTAGTGCCAAATAACCCAAAAAATGAATGTCCACAAATTGAAGTAAAGTTTGAGTAAAATGAAAAAAAAAAAAAAGTACTTTTCCTCTTGCGTAAAACCGTAACAAAATATATTTTCTCAACTAGAATGTAATTGATTGCACTTTTAAGGATGATGTTGTACTTCTTTAGCTTCGTTAATCTTCCATTTTCATTAAAACGTGAAAAAAAAAAAGACAGAAAACTAACGTACCACCAAAAAATATTGGAGGATCAGAAATAGTCAATTTTTATCCCGTTTAGTGCTGCTATGTCCTTAAACATCTCCAAATATTCAAATATAAAACACACATTTATCAGCTACAACAAACTAAACGTCGTCCCGTTTAAAACTCACTCGCTTCTTCTTGTTCTCTTCTTTTTTCTTCTTCTTCTTTTTCTTCTTCTCCTCCGCTGGCGGATCCTCCTCTTCTTCTTCCTCCTCCTCCATTTTTTCCTCCTCTCCATTCTGTTTAGTCTTGTCGTTCTCTTCCTTTTACAATAAAAAAGAAGTACAAAAACATGTTTAATTTTTTTTTTTTTTAATCTTTAACTGTAAAATTAAAACAAATTTAACGGAAATTCCGAAATGATAAAATTTAACTGAGAATACATTTTGTAGAGGACAAAAATAATCTTCAGAAATATCCACGGCATTAAGAGTCTGGCATCAAAAGTTACAGGTCGGATCTGTGGAAAATGCCTGATTTTCAACCCATTTTCAAGCAGATGCGATTAAATAAAGACGAGTCCAAAGCCGCACTGTGGAACATTTCAGGCACGGCAATAACATCTCCATGGAGACGAGCCCTGACCAGAAATGTGACTCGGTGCAGCTTTAAACATCCGTTATTCTTCAACCCAACGAGGACAACACTCACATTATTAAAATAGATAATAAAACTAACAAATAAACTAACGTCACATAAACTGGGCCAAATTGGACGTTTCCTGAATAGATTAAGTTTTTGGTCTTTATAGAGGAAGAGAACAAGAGCGCGTGGTCATTTTAAAGAAACCATCATGATTTTGCGTTGGAAATAACATTATCTGAATAAAACTGAATTTAAAAAGTGTGTTTTGTTGTCATCGCGGTATCGAAATCGGTATCGAGCAGTTTTCCAAACTGTTCTTTTGTAATCTACTCGAATAACCATTTTGCTGCTTAAACATTCTTCCTGTTTTAGTTTTATTAAAAGTATAAGAGTTTTTTTATGATCATACTTTAGTGCCTAATCTGTTTCCGTTCCTAATCTGTGTTGCAACATGGAATTTCCCCATTGTGGTACGAATAAAGGTTCTCTCATCTCATCTTCTATTGTAAACAGAGACTTTTTAAATACTTTATCAACAGAATGAAGGTTGAAATGTTGAGACTGAAAACTTCTAAACACGAATAAAGTGCATTGTTCAAGAAAAACAGATTTTTTGGGGACATTTTGATCTATAAAAGGTCTTTTCCTAAGTGTATTAAGTGTGTATGGTCCAGGTAACGATTGAGATCTTTCTTATGGTCACGATTGGTTGATTAATTGCTTGTTTTAATGTTACACAAACACATATCTGACATAAACCCGACTCGTAACGCTCCTCGATCACCTTCTCGTCTTGATCCTTGGTCTCGGGGCTGGTCTCCGCCGGCTTTCGCTTCTCCTCCGACGGCCCCGCCTGATCCGCGTCTTTGCTCCCGCTTCCTGGTTCCGTTTTAGCTCCGCCCTCTGTAGTTGTCGCAGCGCTGGCCCCGCCCCCGGCATCCCCCCCGGCGCCGGCGGGAGTTTCCAAAACCTGCAGGTCCAGGTCCGTGCCGCCCTCCATTTTTATCACGGCTGAGAAACAAACAAATATTACGTTACCCACAATGCAACGCTGACGTGACTGTAAAACATGCAGGAGATCACCGGACTCATTCTGAGCATTTCTGCCTCGAATCACGTTTAAATTAGCACGTCGGGGCAAGCTAGCTTTTTTTAAATTCCCCGTGGTAATTGCCTCTGCTGCCTGTAGATGGAGTGCAAACACCAAATCTTGACAACTGAGCGATTTTTTATACATTTGAAGTTTTTTTTATACATTATTGTAAGATATTTTTATACATTTGAAGTTTTTTTTTATACATTATTCTAACTTTTTTTTAATACATTAAGATTTTTTAATATATTATTTAAAGATTTTTTTAATACATTTTAAGTTTTTTATACATTATTTTAAGATATTTTTATAAATTTTAACTATTTTAATACATTTTAACTATTTTTTTTATACATTAAGATTTTTTTTATACATTTCAAGTTTTTTTATACATTATTTTAAGATTTTTTTATACATTATTTAAAGTTTTTTTTAATACATTTTAAGTTTTTTATACATTATTTTAAGATTTTTTTATACATTATTTTAAGTTCTACAACATGAAATGCCAAAAGGTGCTCAAGAGTTTAAAGAAAAATCAACACAAATAATGCATAAGTGTCCTGTAGATACGTTTTTAGTCATAGAACGATACTTTTCATGTACCGTATTTTCCGGACTATAAGTTGTATCAGTCAAAAAATGCATAATAGAGAAGAAAAAAACATATTTAAGTCGCACTGGAGTATGAAATGCGGTTGCAAGTGTGAAAATAACAAATAATATCACATATAAGTCGCTCCAGAGTAAAGTATATAAGTATAAATATATGTTTAAGTCCCACCCTGGCCAAAACTATGAAAAAAGGTGCAACTTAGTCCGGAAAACACGGTATACAGAGAAACAAACATGACTGGACCCTCACCCGCGTCCATGAGCTTGACGATCTTGGGGGCGTGGTCCATGTCGAGCTTGACGCCGTCCAGCCAGTGGTTGTCGAGCAGGAAGAGGAAGACGTCCAGCCGGGTCTTGAGCGCGGCCTGCGTCTCCGCCTTCCGCGCCGCGATGTCGTCCGGGTGATACTTGGAGCGGAACCACTCGTGCGGCTTGTGCGAGAGGAAGAAGTCCTGCAGCTGCTGCCGCCGGAAGTCCAGCTTGTACTGGTTGTAGCGTTTCACCGCCTCCGTCTCGTCCACGTTGTCCTCCAGGTTCAGCAGGAAGTCCTGGAGGAGACAGAAGAGGAATCACCACCGGCTTAAAGCGCCCCCTACAGGCCAGACGACACATTGAACTAAAAAAAACGCATATATTCTGCCAAAAAAATTATCAAAATGTTATCAAAGAATAGCACATTTTTTAGGTTTAGAACTTCACTTCCAGTTTGTAATTGATACAACGTCACAGTAGGAAATTATCCAGCAACCACTGGGCCAAAACTCATCTAATAAATATAAGAGAGCGACTTTGTTTTGTTGAATTAATGTTTCAGAGAGTCAAAAAAGTAGTTTCTTTGTGTAAATTCTGCATAAACTTAGATTGGAATGAGTGTCCCTGGTGTGATGTCACTTCCTGTCATTTTTCTATAGATTTTTTCAACGTTTTCTCCACAAACACCTGCTCAATTGATAAAGTAAAATTGTAAAAATCTGTCATAGGCACTTTTTAAATCATGGTTTAAAGGCACAATGGGCGATTTTTCGGCGATTTGGGAACGCAGGCGGAAGTGCACATGCCCCTCCCCCGTGTGGACTGATACAACACACACGTGCGTTTGTTTACTAGCGCGACGGAGCGCATCGCATCCCTCGTCTCCCGTAGATTTCCGTCCTCATCTGACTCAGCTCGAACTGTCTTTCTCCGTCTTAATTTTGTCCCGTACACTGAGGGAACTATATTATGATAGATTCATGCGCTTAGACACGGGGAAACGTGCTGCTCTCATGGGGACGAGCCGCACGAGGCTGCAGGTGAGCGGTAGGTATGTGAATGAACTACTCGGCTGTCCAGGCCACGAGGAAATGAGACAAAGATTTGGCGCCCAAAATCCTCCAATATTCCTTTTTAAAAATTGAAAGTGCTCGGTGCAGTACCTTGAAGCTCCTCATGGTGGGCGGACCTGGAGGAGGCAAGTCTGGATCCATCAAACCCAACCTGCCAATCACCACACACATGTCAATATCACTATGTCATTCTAATACATACCAACATATACACACACTTTTTAAAAAATCTATTATAAAGCATCAATAGTGTTCAGCTTCCTGTTTATTTTGTATAAATATTTTCATTAAAAAAAATAAAAATACACATGAAAAAGAGCACGCCCATACATGCTAAACTTAATTAAAAAAATATATATATATATTAATAAGAGATTTTAAAAAAAACAAGACACAGAACAAAACCACACACGCTAAACTTACAAAAATGAAATATTTGAAAAACACTTGAAACTGAACGAGACCACACATGCTAAACATGCTAATAATTTTTAAAAAAGACAAAAAGAGGCAGAACAAGACGAGAGAATATCGCAAAACAAAATAAATGTCCCAATTTAGTCTATCAAATGTATCAAACCTTGGGAGGACTTTTTTCCATTTAAGAGTTATAACATTTAATTTAAATCGTGGTCATAAAGTCTCATCATTCTGAAACTCGTGGATTAATTTAGCGTGAAAAAACTACAATCGATGAATCACAACTAATCGCAAATAATCAAAAACTAATTAGCACAAGGATGATTAGACAGTGCGAGCGCCGTACCTGCCCTGCAGCGGGTGTCCGTGTGGCGGCGGCAGGTGTGGCAGCTCCGGGGGCCAGTGGGGGCCTCCAGGAAACGGAGGCCCTCCATACGGCATGTCGTATCTGTACGGCTCCCCCCGGTGGTCGTCCCTGGAAGAACGGGAGGATTCAGTCACGAAACAATCACGTCATGTACAGTTTATTTAGTTTAGGGTTTCCCCGTTAATAAAGAGACGATTTTATGTAATTTTTTCAGCTCTTTTTTATACTATAAATGAATAAAACAATATAATCAATGTCCAAATTTAGATTATCTTACAATAAAGTGAACAAAAACATTCTAAATGCCAGAATAGAGGCAAATGTTAACGGCAACGTATCAATGTGTCACAAACATGAAAACTTTAGATGGTTTTGTTAAATGAAAACCACATCAGAGCTTAGTTTAGATAAATGTAATGTTGTATTTTGCCAATTTTTATTTTTTATCCTACAGCAGATTTAAATTGTCTTTCTTTTTTTTTCATCGTTTTATGTTGCACTGAGATAAGTTCCTATGTTTGTGGATTCTGCTCATTGACAACGGCAATAAACCTTTTCTGATTCTGATATAATAGAAGATTATGACTGAGTTTTAGGTTTCACTGGACAAATACTAAAGAAATGAATATTTTTTCCATTTTGTATAGAGAGATATATTGCACACTTTACCACAGAGTATCGTGTTTAAGTATCGTGAAGCTTAAACAAATTGACATCGGTCAATCATTAAAAATGCTGTGTTCTCGCTGAGGGGTTTTGGCATGGTGGGGGTATTAAAATAACCATGCTCGGAAAAGCACCATGGCGCTCGCATGGTACCCAAAAGATATGGAATATGATCACACTCCGCCTCTGAGGAGCGGCGTATGGTGTAAATTACAACACTCATTTACGGCACTCTCTTAATTTACACCATACGCAACTCCTAAGAGACAGAGAGTGATCATATTGGCTTTCCATATCTTTTGGGTGCCATGCGAGCTCCGTGGTGCTTTGTGGGCCATCCTCAGCCCAGCGGGAACACTGAAACGCACTATGATCTACATCACTTTGGCTCCAGTCGCCTCCGTTCCTGTATTTTAAACACCCTGATCGTATTTTAAAGGGTCGACCGCCTCCTGATGCAACATTTGACCGCGCGCGGCGGCTCGTACTGACCAGTCCCTCCTCATGCGTTTGTGCTGCGGGCTCATGTGTCTGGGCGGGGAAAAGCGCTCTCTCCGCCCCCTGTCGTACTCCCGCCTCCGCTCACGACCTCGATCCCAGTCCCTGAACGCACCACAGAGAGAGAGGTCAGTAAACGGTCAGTAAAGTGCACGGCAGACGCCCTCTCCACAGACGTACCTCTCGGGCCAGTCGTCCCGCCTCCTCTCCTCCCGCTCTCTGGACCGCTCCATGTCGCTTCTCTCGCGCCGGAACTTGTCCCGGCGCCGGCGGTCGAGCTCGTCGTCGCTGTCGCCCATCGCTGCTCGGACGAAACGTTCACCCACGAGAAAAGGACGATCCACCGGTTATTGAAGAGGGCGGACGGGGAGGGCGGAGACCACAGGTTATTTCAGATTTAGGTTATTTCAAGTTGGGTTTCTTATAGTACAATAATACTATAGTCAAAAGTAAGAAGTATCACAACACAGTATTGAAACTGAATTATAAAGTCGGGCAAGTATTTTTAAATGTATCGTATTTCCCGGACAATAAGTCGCACCTTTTTTCATAGTTTTGGCCTTGGTGCTACTTATACTTATACTAGCGACTTATATGTGATATTGTTTGTTATTTTCACACTTGACTTATACTCCAGAAAATACGGTACAATATTGTTAAAAAACATGAAATGCAATACAACAATATAACTGACAAAATAGCACAATTAAACACATAGTAACTGTAATAAATCATACGTTAAGTACTCAAAACTCTAGTCTTTTTATAATATGACAAAAAATAAGTATGACTTCCAAACGATCACAAAGACAGGATAAATATTGAGCCCAAAAAATCTAATTTATCAAACAAGTCGATGTAATTATTAATTCGACAGTCAAATAGCTTTTAAAAAAAACTGTTTTAACCAAATAAAAGGTTGAAATATGGCGACTGGCGGCGTCCAGATACTATATAAATACTATATAAATATAAATAACTAGTCTAGTTATGGGTGAATACTTCTCATTTACTGACATGTTGATTTAAGTTAAGGTATTTTTCTTGTGCTTTTCTTTTATGTTTGGTTCAGATAACGATGACGACTATCGACTAGTCACGATTATTCGGATTAATCAATTAATCGTTGCAGCCCAAGGCACAAGTCCAAAATCTGTGGACAACTTTGCAATTAAATATACTTGTGTTGTCTTCATTTTGAGTAAATATCTCTCATTTACTCAAACCGTGCACTTTGATTGACTTTTGTGCAGACTGACGTTGTAAACAGGTTTCATCAGAATAACACGTTCAAACCAAAAAAACAGACACTTTAGTGAATGAATGAAAGGCTACAAAACATTAGCATCGTTAGCATTTAGCAACACGTCGACATGCGCAGATTACGACACAATAACGTTGCCTTCGCGCATGCAGATTAAACAGGATTGAGTTTAAAACGTGTGGATTTGAGTTAAATATGATTCGCCACGTGTTTAAAGACTAAAAAGTGCAGATTTGGAGCGTTTAGTTGTAGCTTGAAGCGGTGGATTAGCACAACAGCTAACGGCGCTGTCGCTTCAGATGCAGATTTAACACATTTAATCGTTTACATTTGCGGTGTTTACGCTTCGGGGCGAGAGGCCGAGTGTAAACGACACATGTGCGTGGATTTTACCTGCGACTGTGGAGGGATTTGTGGAGGAAACCGGGGGTAAAAGCGGCGAGAAGCGGCTAAAACAGGAGGTGAGGACGCGCCGCGGACACGCTCAGACCAGAGACTTCCGCTGCATGTGAGTCTGCGCGGAGCAAACAGCGCCTCCAGCGGCCAGCGGCGGGTACTTCACTTCTTTAAGTTTAAACTTTAAAGTAAAGAAACGAGCAGAAAAAGAGTAAAAATTACTTAAATGTGGCTGGAATTTACATATTTACATTTAATTAAGTAAACTTTGCAAGAAATCTACTTATTGGAGTAATCTAATCAATTATTATCTTATCTATTCTTATTTTTATTATAATTATTATTTTTTCATAATAACATTTTTAAGTCAATCTGCATTTTGACACTTTTGTAAATTCTACCATGGATTTCTGACCTGCCTCTGAGGACTAAATCAAGGTCAAGACTCAGACTAAACCAGATTTAAATAAGGTCCTCCAGTCTACTACTACTACTACAACTACAATTACAACTACTACAACTATTACAACTACTACTACTACTACAACTACTACAACTACTACAACTACAATTACAACTACAACTACTACAACTACAATTACAACTACAACTACTACAACTACTACAACTACTACAACTACAATTACAATTACTACAACTATTACAACTACTACTACTACTACAACTACTACAACTACTACAACTACAATTACAACTACAACTACTACAACTACTACAACTACTACAACTACAATTACAACTACTACAACTACTACAATTACAACTACAACTACTACAACTATTACAACTACTACTACTACAACTACAACTACTACAACTATTACAACTACTACTACTACTACTACTACTACAACTACAACTACTACAACTATTACAACTACTACTACTACAACTACAACTACTACAACTATTACAACTACTACTACTACTACTACAACTACTACAACTATTACAACTACTACAACTACTACAACTACAACTACAACTACTACAACTATTACAACTACTACTACTACTACTACAACTACTACAACTATTACAACTACTACAACTACTACAACTACAACTACAACTACTACAACTATTACAACTACTACTACTACTACTACTACTACAACTACAACTACTACAACTATTACAACTACTACAACTACTACAACAACAACTACTGAGGCTGAACCAGAACAGAAGGTCCAAACTAGGCCCAAACCAGGTCTAACCCAGGTCTAATCCAGGCCCAAACCAGGTCCAAACCAGGTCTAACCCAGGTCTAATCCAGGCCCAAACCAGGTCCAAACCAGGTCTAACCCAGGTCTAATCCAGGCCCAAACCAGGTCCAAACCAGGTCTAACCCAGGTCTAATCCAGGTCCAAACCAGGTCTAACCCAGGTCCAAATCAGGTCCAAACCAGGCCCAACCCAGGTCTAACCCAGGCCCAACCCAGGTCCAAACCAGGTCCAAACCAGGTCTAATCCAGGTCCAAACCAGGTCTAACCCAGGTCCAAAACAGGTCCAAACCAGGTCTAACCCAGGCCCAACCCAGGTCTAACCCAGGTCCAAATCAGGCCCAAACTAGGTCTAACCGAGGTCTAACCCAGGTCTAACCCAGGTCTAACACAGGTCCAACCCAGGTCTAAGCCAGGCCCGGCCCAGGTCTTACAAGTGGTTTATTGGGTGGTGTATGTGCTTGTATCGTGTGGTTGGGACAGGATTTCCTCAGTCGGACTCACTGCTGTAGAATGAAGCTGAAGCTGATTCTCTGTGAGTACATTCATGAGTTTTTCCATCAAAACAAATCTTTAATACATTATATAAACGTGAAATGTCATATTTCCTTCATTTTGTGTTTGTTTTTAGTGGTGGTGGTCATTGTGAAAGGTAGATCTGTGCACGCTCGAGGTATGTAACGGAAACACGCTTCTTCTGCACTTCTTTTGTGGTGTTTTCACACATTTCTTGGGCGCACTTTAATGTGAGGTTTCTGCTCGTCCAGAATATGGCATTAAACGTGAATTTCTTCAATCAAATCTAAATTGAAGTTGGTTATTATTTGTTCAAAAATAGCTCAAATACATACTGACTTTAGCAGGGTCGCCTCTCCAGAGATCTGACTTGTGGCGTCACCTGCTTATGTATGATGTATACGTTTAATGCCACACTGCGGAACATTACAGGAAAAGTTACTCCTGAAACGTTACATTGAACCTTTAATGTGCTATTTATTCTCTGTTAACAATTCAAAATAAAAGAGACTTTGTTTGGAGCAGGTTTAGTGACACGTCAAGTCAAGTTTGAGGCCTGGTTTAGTCCTGTTTAAGACCTGTTTAAGACCTGTTACCTGTTTCAGACCTGGTTTGGACCTGGTTTCAGATCTGGTTTTAGACAGAGGCTGAGATGACTTTGACATCAGAAATGCTGGCGGAGGAAGTGAAAAAGAAAATCTACCACAACAACGAGACCACAAAAGATCTTCAGACTCTCTTTGTGCAGAGACAAGGCCTGGTTTAGACCTAGTTTAGTCCTGGTGTAGACCTGGTTTAGATCTGGTTTAGTCCTGGTTTAGACCTAGTTTAGTCCTGGTGTAGACCTGGTTTAGACCTGGTTCGGTCCTGGTTTAGTCCTGGTGTAGACCTGGTTTAGACCTGGTTCGGTCCTGGTTTAGTCCTGGTTTAGTCCTGGTTTAGACCTGGTTTTGACATGGTTTAGACCTGGTTTAGTCTTGGTTTAGTCCTTGTTTAGTCCTGGTTTAGACCTGGTTTAGACCTGGTTTAGACCTGGTTTAGTCTTGGTTTAGTCCTAGTTTAGTCCTGGTTTAGACCTGGTTTAGACCTGGTTTAGACCTGGTTTAGTCTTGGTTTAGTCCTAGTTTAGTCCTGGTTTAGACCTGGTTTTGACATGGTTTAGTCCTGGTTAAGTCCTGGTTTAGTCCTGGTTTAGTCCTGGTTTAGTCCTGGTTTAGTCCTGGTTTAGTCCAGACAAAGACCTTCAGTTCCGCAGTTTGAATGAAGCCGTTTTAGCTCAATATCGTGTTTCACTATGAAACAAATTATAAAGTAATAAATTCTCAGCAGCAGAAAAAGCACAAAACGCCTCCTTTAGACCAAGTGTCAGAGGAAACTCCTGTGTGTTTCATAAAGTGTGTTCTCTCTGTCGCTTCTGCTTCTGTCGCTCCTGCTTCTGTCGCTCCTCCTTCTGTCGCTCCTGCTTCTGTCGCTCCTCGTTCTGTCGCTCCTCCTTCTGTCGCTCCTGCTTCTGTCGCTTCTGCTTCTGTCGCTCCTGCTTCTGTCCCTCCTGCTTCTGTCGCTCCTCCTTCTGTCGCTCCTGCTTCTGTCGCTCCTGCTTCTGTCGCTCCTCCTTCTGTTGCTCCTGCTTCTGTTGCTCCTGCTCCTGCTCCAGCCTCGGTGAAGGTGACTCCGGACTCCACACAGTTCGTCCTGTACGACAGAGCCTCCTTCAGCTGTGAGGACTTGGGACCCGGAGACTGGAGCGTGTGGAGGTTCGGCAAGAGGTCTGTGAAAACACTCTTGAACACACTTGGAGAGGAGAACTTCTGACCTGATCTGACCGTTTCATGAAGCGCTTTAGAGCTTCAGCTTGACCAGGACAAAGACCACGTTGTGACATGAAGAAAGTGATGTTGTTTTGTGCTGAAAATGGCTGTCAAAAGGTCAAAATACAACAAAATAAAGTGACTGACCGAATCAAAAGAGTCCAAAGAACCGAAGACGACTTCAGCGCTAATAAAAACATTAATAAATAAGTTTTAATCATTGACAAAGCTAAACTGACCAAGTTCAATCATTATTTACAAGGTTAGGTTAGTTTATTTTTAGTTATTTAAACATGTTTTTTAGTAAATTATTAATAACTTAAAGGAATAATAGAGGATTTTCTGAGTCTCATTTCCTCGTGGCGTGGACAGCAGAGTAGTTCTCCCACATGTCAATCATTCCCTGCGTGCTGCTGCACACCTGCAGGCTCGTTCCCAGGACAGCAGCACGTTTCCATGGCTACACGTGCGTGGTTGTTATGTCCGTGTGTGTTTAGAGAGTTCCTTCAGTTACAGCACAAAATGACCACAGAAAAAGACTGTGTTCAAGCTCAGAAGAGACGGAAAGATAATGCGATCCATCGAGCTCATAAACAAACACACGTGTAGCACGAGGCTGTTCCGTGCTTCTGCACGAGGCTGTTCCGTGCTTCTGCACGAGGCTGTTCCGTGCTTCTGCACGAGGCTGTTCCGTGCTTCTGCACAAGGGCGAGTGTGCGGGGAAAGGGACTAACAGTCGCTTGAGTTTTCAAATCGGTGAAAAATTCTCTATTATTCCTTTAACAGTTGTACGTTGATATAGTTGTATGATTTCCCACCAGTTTACCTCAAATCTTCCTCATTTGTTGACTCTTCTCCTCTGGTTCTCCTCCTCTGGTCCTTCTCCTCTGGTTCTCCTCCTCTGGTCCTTCTCCTCTGGTTCTCCTCCTCTGGTCCTTCTCCTCTGGTTCTCCTCCTCTGGTTCTTCTCCTCTGGTTCTCCTCCTCTGGTTCTCCTCCTCTGGTCCTTCTCCTCTGGTTCTCCTCCTCTGGTGGTTCTTCTCCTCTGGTGGTTCTTCTCCTCTGGATCTGCTCCTCTGGTTCTGCTCCTCTGGTTCTGCTCCTCTGGTTCTTCTCCTCTGGTTCTTCTCCTCTGGTTCTCCTCCTCTGGTTCTCCTCCTCTGGTTCTCTTCCTCTGGTCCTTCTCCTCTGGTCCTTCTCCTCTGGTTCTCCTCCTCTGGTGGTTCTTCTCCTCTGGTGGTTCTTCTCCTCTGGTGGTTCTTCTCCTCTGGATCTGCTCCTCTGGTCCTGCTCCTCTGGTTCTGCTCCTCTGGTTCTGCTCCTCTGGATCTGCTCCTCTGGTCCTGCTCCTCTGGTTCTGCTCCTCTGGTTCTGCTCCTCTGGTTCTGCTCCTCTGGTCCTGCTCCTCTGGTTCTGCTCCTCTGGTTCTGCTCCTCTGGTTCTACTCCTCTGGTTCTGCTCCTCTGAATCTGCTCCTCTGGTTCTGCTCCTCTGGTTCTACTCATCTGGTTCTTCTCCTCTGGTTCTTCTCTTCAGTGGAGACTTGTCTGAGTGTGGCTCTGGATGGGGGACCAACAGCACGACCTCGGTCTGCGAGCTGAAGACCCTCCAGACCTTCGACTCTGGACTTTACTGGTGCGAGTCCAAGTACTTGGGAAGCAGTGACACCATCAACATCACAGTGACCGGTGAGTCCTGATTTACACCTGGTTTCATTCTTTTTTTAGACCTAGTTTCCTGAAGCTGCATTAGAAGCGTTGGAGTACTTCATGTTTGTCTGTAGCAGGATCAGATCATTGTCACGTTGCCATGGTAACTTCTGCAGGCGACTGGATTGTGGGGCATTTGAGGATCCTTGTTTTCAGCATGTTTAGCTTCCAGCAGTTTTAGTTTGTTCTGCGTTTTTTTTTTTTTTGGCAACAGCGATAACTCTGCCCCTTAAATCTGCTTTAGCTGCATCCCAGAGAATGGCTGGAGAAACTTCACGTCCTTTGTCATCACTTTTACACATTGAGGGTCATTGAGAAGATGAGCAGGACATCTTCAATTGTGTTTTTGTTGTTGAGGCTTATCTTTGATGAACATAAAAAAGTATTTCTACTCAAGTATATGTCTTATGTGGGCTGGAGAAATGTGTATATCGACGGACAATAAGATTCATCTCTCTCCACATTTTGTTTGACCCTAAAAACCCTATTTATACTTATGTTTTGAGATAATTTATATATTTGGTGGTCCTGGTGCAGTTTGTTCCTGGTTTAGTTCTGGTTAAGTCCGGCCTAAGTCCTAGTTTTGTCCTCAGGGTTTTCCGTGATCCTGGAGACTCCGGTTCATGTGCAGGAGGGGCAGGACGTGGTCCTGAGCTGCAGATTCAAACCCGGGTCCCAGGACCTGAACGTGGTGTTTTACAGAGACGAGCTCCTCCTGAAGTCCGGCCCTGATCCTCAGGCCACGGTCAGGTTCAGTGAAGACCACCAGGGGGCGTATACCTGCGAGCACGACGGCCAGAGGTCTCCTCCAGTGCACATGTATCTGCAAGGTGAGTCCAGCCCGGGACTACAGCAGGACTACAGCAGGACTACAGCAGGACTACACCAGGATTAAACCAGGACTACAACAGGACTGAACCAGGACTGAACAAGGACTACAGCAGGACTACAGCAGGACTACACCAGGACTACAGCAGGACTACAGCAGGACTACAGCAGGACTAAACCAGGACTACAGCAGGAATACAGCAGGACTACAGCAGGACTACACCAGGACTACAGCAGGACTACAGCAGGACTACAGCAGGACTACACCAAGACTACACCAGGACTACAGCAGGACTAAACCAGGACTACAGCAGGACTGAACCAGGACTGAACCAGGACTGAACAAGGACTACACCAGGACTACAGCAGGACTACACCAAGACTACACCAGGACTACAGCAGGACTACACCAGGACTAAACCAGGACTACAGCAGGACTACAGCAGGACTACACCAGGACTACAGCAGGACTACACCAGGACTACAGCAGGACTACAGCAGGACTAAACCAGGACTACAGCAGGACTACAGCAGGACTACAGCAGGACTACACCAGGACTACAGCAGGACTACACCAGGACTACACCAGGACTACAGCAGGACTACAGCAGGACTAAACCAGGACTACAGCAGGACTACAGCAGGACTACACCAGGACTACAGCAGGACTACAGCAGGACT
The DNA here is from genome assembly GCF_026437365.1 of Eucyclogobius newberryi. Lineage (NCBI taxonomy): Eukaryota > Metazoa > Chordata > Actinopteri > Gobiiformes > Gobiidae > Eucyclogobius > Eucyclogobius newberryi. The sequence continues at coordinate 23,035,613 of NW_027315857.1, read as the reverse complement.
ACAGCAGGACTAAATCAGGACTACAGCAGGACTACAGCAGGAATACAGCAGGACTACACCAGGACTACAGCAGGACTACACCAGGACTACACCAAGACTACAGCAGGACTACAGCAGGACTACAGCAGGACTACACCAGGACTACAGCAGGACTACACCAGGACTACACCAGGACTAAACCAGGACTAAACCAGGACTACAGCAGGACTACAGCAGGACTACAGCAGGACTACAGCAGGACTACACCAAGACTACACCAGGACTACAGCAGGACTACACCAGGACTACAGCAGGACTACAGCAGGACTACACCAGGACTACAGCAGGACTACACCAGGACTACACCAGGACTACACCAGGACTACACCAGGACTAAACCAGGACTACAGCAGGACTACAGCAGGACTACAGCAGGACTACAGCAGGACTACACCAGGACTACAGCAGGACTACAGCAGGACTACAGCAGGACTAAACCAGGACTACAGCAGGAATACAGCAGGACTACAGCAGGACTACACCAGGACTACAGCAGGACTACAGCAGGACTACAGCAGGACTACACCAGGACTACACCAAGACTACACCAGGACTACAGCAGGACTAAACCAGGACTACAGCAGGACTGAACCAGGACTGAACCAGGACTGAACAAGGACTACACCAGGACTACAGCAGGACTACACCAAGACTACACCAGGACTACAGCAGGACTACACCAGGACTAAACTAGGACTACAGCAGGACTACAGCAGGACTACACCAGGACTACAGCAGGACTACACCAGGACTACAGCAGGACTACAGCAGAACTACAGCAGGACTACAGCAGGACTACACCAGGACTACAGCAGGACTACAGCAGGACTACAGCAGGACTAAACCAGGACTACAGCAGGACTACAGCAGGACTACACCAAGACTACAGCAGGACTACACCAGGACTAAACCAGGACTACAACAGGACTGAACCAGGACTGAACCAGGACTGAACAAGGATTACAACAGGACTACAGCAGGACTACAGCAGGACTACAGCAGGACTACACCAGGACTAAACCAGGATTACAACAGGACTACGCCAAGACAACACATGATTAAACATAGACTAGAACAGGGCCAAACCAAGTCCACATCAGGACTAGAGTAGACTCTATTTAAGACCAAATAACTTCAAGTGCAGCTGTGGAAAGTAACAAAGTACTTTAAAGTAAAAGTATTGCATTGGAAAAAAGTGATTGAATCAAGTAGTATTTATTTTGACTTTATTAAAATAAGATTTGCCAATAGAAGTAGAGTTTGTTCTTATTTCAAGTGCAGTAGCCATTTATTTTCTGTCATGTCTTTTTATTATTTTGAGATATATATTTTATGCTTGTTTCATTGGCAATTTTGTTTTAATGCCCAAAGCCAGTCCTTCTTATTTCAAGCCTTTGTTAACTTATTTTATTTCAGATAGTAATTTTTCGTGGTGAATTTGGTGTAGTGAACGTAAATGTAGTTTATATAAATATTTTTTTGGGAATGGCAACATTTTTGAAACTGTTAAAAAATAAGGTTATTTCGTTGGTTTACACAGAGAAGACATTGAACTTAGCACCAGTTCCTCACGTATTGTCCCAGTGTCTGTCGCTATGACGCCAAACTTTAAGCACATTGACAGATTTTGGTTGAAGTTTTGAGCAGGTTGTTTTTTCCGCAGAGGATTCTTCAGCCCCGGTCCTGGTCCTGAACCCGGACTCGGAGCAGTTTTTAGAGTACAAGTCAGTGAACCTGTCCTGCCAGCCTCCAACTGAAGGCTGGACCGTGCGCCGCAGGTCCGCCCACAGGTCCACCTACAGGCCCGCCCCCTGGCCCGCCCACACCCAGACCAAGACCGGCTCCCAGTGCGGGTCGGACTGGGGGACTGAGCGGCCCGGGTGGGTCTGCGAACTCAACACCCTCAAGAGACGGGACAGCGCCACCTACTGGTGCGGCAAGAACACGAGGCGCAGCAACTCCGTCCAGCTGGAGGTCAAATGTGAGTGTTTGGTCCTGGTTTAGTCCTGGTTTAGCCCTGGTTTAGTCCTGGTTTAGTCCTGGTTTAGTCCTGGTTTAGCCCTGGTTTAGCCCTGGTTTAGTCCTGGTTTAGCCCTGGTTTAGCCCTGGTTTAGCCCTGGTTTAGCCCTGGTTTAGTCCTGGTTTAGTCCTGGTTTAGCCCTGGTCTAGTCCTGGTTTAGTCCTGGTTTAGCCCTGGTTTAGTCCTGGTTTAGCCCTGGTCTAGTCCTGGTTTAGCCCTGGTTTAGTCCTGGTTTAGTCCTGGTTTAGCCCTGGTCTAGTCCTTTTTTAGTCCTGGTTTAGCCCTGGTCTAGTCCTGGTTTAGTCTTGGTTTAGTCCTGGTTTAGTCCTGGTTTAATCCTGGTTTAGCCCTGGTCTAGTCCTGGTTTAGTCCTCTCTGTGTAACATTATTGTACAGTGCTTGTTTTAAAGCCTCTGTGTAACATTGTTGTGCAGTGCTTGAGTTAAAGCCTCTGTGTAACATTGTTGTACAGTGCTTGTTTTAAAGCCTCTCTGTGTAACATTGTTGTACAGTGCTTGTTTTAAAGCCTCTGTGTAACATTGTTGTACAGTGCTTGAGTTAAAGCCTCTCTGTGTAACATTGTTGTACAGTGCTTGTGTTAAAGCCTCTCTGTGTAACATTGTTGTGCAGTGCTTGAGTTAAAGCCTCTGTGTGTAACATTGTTGTACAGTGCTTGAGTTAAAGCCTCTGTGTAACATTGTTGTACAGTGCTTGAGTTAAAGCCTCTGTGTGTAACATTGTTGTACAGTGCTTGAGTTAAAGCCTCTGTGTAACATTGTTGTGCAGTGCTTGAGTTAAAGCCTCTGTGTAACATTCTCTCCCTCAGACAGCGGTGTGGTGCTGCAGGTGCCGGTGCGTCCGGTGTCGGTCGGACAAACGGTCAGTCTGATCTGTGAAAATCAATTGGACGTGTCCTTCTCAGCTCGTTTCTATAGAGACGGTCACTTCCTGTCGGAGCAGCCTGCGGGGAACATGACGCTCCAGCAGGTGGTGCTGTCTGATGAAGGCCAGTACGAGTGTGAGATGGGAGGAGAGCGGTCGCAGCCCAGTCGGCTCCGGGTCAGAGCAGGTCAGTCTGTGGTCAGTGGGTGTAATACCTCATTTGTCCAGCAGGTTCCATTGTAGAAAAAGCTTCAGTTTTATCGTCTGAACTCTGTTTGATCCGAGAAGCATTCTCAATCTATGGATCTGATCTGAGAACTCAGATATTTAAGTGACTCTGAGTAAGCCCCACCCACTGGGCGGAGCCTCTTGGTGGTAGCCTATCACTGAGTTTCACCTGAAACCTCCTCTTTCTGGAAGAGAAAGAGGAGTTAAGGCCATGTCTGTAAAAAACAGAAATGGAGGTTTTAGGTTCAATTCACCCGCCATATACAACAGTATTATGAAGCCATGAGCGACATCAGCCCTGGTCATTCTGATGCTGATCAGGTATAGAACTCATCAGGAGGATCTAGGATATGGTATAACTATAACTAACGTTATTATTAAAAATATATATATTGAACAAAAATCCCGGCTTTCACAGTTTTTTTTTGGGGGTTGTTAAAGTCTTTTAATAGAAATAATCATTAGGCTAATATAATAGTGATTTTCCCTGGCACTGGACACTTCTTCTGTTTCAGGCGCGTCTCCTCCTGAAACGCTCCGCTCAGTCCTCGCTCTCCTTCACCTCCGGTACATTCTTGTGTTTGCTCCATATGTGGCCTCCAGCCTGCTCTGTATCTCCATCTGCAGACAAACAGGTGCATGACACACACACACACACAGACACACAGACAGACACACAGACACACACAGACACACACACAGACACACAGACACACACACACACACACAGACACACACAGACAGACACAGACACACACACACAGACAGACACACACACAGACACACACACATACACACACATACACACACAGACACACACAGACACAGACACACAGACACACACAGACACACAGACACAGGACACACAGACACACACAGACACACACAGACACACATACACACACAGACACACATACACACACAGACACACACACAGACACACATACACACACAGACACACACACAGACACACAGACACACACACACACACACAGACACACACAGACAGACACAGACACACACACACAGACACACAGACAGACACACACACAGACACACACACATACACACACATACACACACAGACACACACAGACACAGACACACAGACACACACAGACACACAGACACAGGACACACAGACACACACAGACACACACAGACACACATACACACACAGACACACATACACACACAGACACACAGACAGACACACACACAGACACACACATACACACACATACACACACAGACACACACAGACACAGACACACAGACACACACAGACACAGGACACACAGACACACACAGACACACACAGACACACATACACACACAGACACACATACACACACAGACACACACAGACACAGAGACACACACACACAGACACACACAGACACACAGACACAGGACACACAGACACAGGACACACATACACACACACGTGTTTACATGTGTTCACATGTGTTTACAGGGGAAAGCTCCGTCGTGCTGTGGAGGCCGAGGAGGGGAAGGAGGAGGAGAGAGTTCAACCTGGAGCCTCAGTACGAGGACGTGATTCCCGACGTCACCACGGAGTACCAGTTCTGAACCCATGGTTCTGAACCCATGGTTCTGACCCCATGGTTCAGACCCCACGGTTCTGACCCCACGGTTCTGATCCCACGGTTCTGGCCCCACGGTTCAGGCCCCACGGTTCAGACCCCACGGTTCTGACCTCATGGTTCTGACTCCACGGTTCTGACCCGGTGCTCAGAGCGCGCAGACTGAACGGGTTTGGACTGGTTCATGTCGCGTTTCAGACACTTTGGTCCTTTTGGGACCAAAGCAAATTTTCAAACTTAAACATGTTTCTAAATGTACTTCCGTAACCGCGGTGACCGTCGACGAGGGCGAGCCTGAACTGAAATATACATGTACATTTGTTTCTGTAATTAATTCACATCTTTTCAGTGCCCAATAAACTGTAAATAATGTTTAAAAAGTATGAAATGCAAAATGATCTACAAAACAAACTCATCACATATATGTTCGTGTTCACACATTTATTGTACAATATAAAGGAAAAGAAAACTAGTTTAATAAAAAATCATGTGTAAATTATGCTATAGCTTTGTCCTAGTTCTGTCCTAGTTCTGTCCTGCTTCAGTCCTGGTTCTGTCCCGGTTCTGTGTCCTGCTTCTGTCCCGGTCCTGTGTCCTGCTTCTGTCCCGGTCCCGACCCGCTTCTGTCCTTGTTCTGTCCCGGTTCAGTCCCGCTTCAGTCCTGCTTCTGTCCTGCTTCTGTCCTGCTTCAGTGCTGGTTTTGTCCCAGTTCTGTGTCCTGCTTCTGTCCCGGTCCTGTGTCCTGCTTCTGTCCCGGTCCCGACCCGCTTCTGTCCTTGTTCTGTCCCGGTTCAGTCCTGCTTCTGTCCTGCTTCAGTGCTGGTTTTGTCCCAGTTCTGTGTCCTGCTTCTGTCCCGGTTCTGTGTCCTGCTTCTGTCCCGGTTCTGTGTCCTGCGTCTGTCCCGGTTCCGCCCCGCTTCTGTCCATGTTCTGTCCCGGTTCCTCTCCTCTGTGCACCCTCTTCCAGTGAACGTCCCGTACGTGCTTCAGCCTGAACGCTTTGCTGCAGAGTCCGCACTCAAACGGCTTCAGTCCCGTGTGGATCATTTCATGTTTGGTCAGATTGCTCTTGTCGTTGAACTCTTTCCCGCACTCGCCGCACTTGTACCGCTTCACCTCCGTGTGCCTCGCCGCGTGCATTTTTAAATTGTGCCTCGTCCCGAACCGCTTCCTGCACGTCCCGCAGGCAAACGGCTTCTCCGCGTCGTCCCCCTCCGCTTCCCCCGGAGCATCTTTGGGCGCGGCGTGCGTCTCCAGGTGCTTCTGCAGCACGCTGTTCACGAGGTACGACTTCCCGCAGACGTGGCAGACAAACGGGAACTCGTCCCGGTGCCGCATCTCGTGCTGCTGCCAGTGCTGCTTGATCCGGAACCGCTTCCCGCACGACGAACAGCCGAAAGGTTTCTCCCCCGTGTGGATCATCCTGTGCTTCCTGAAGTTGCTCCCGTTGTTGAAGCTCTTCTGACACAACTCGCACTGGAACACGCGCTGGTTGTTGTGGGTGTTCTTGTGCTCCTTCAGCATCTGTTTGAGCCTGAACTGTTTGGGGCAGAGGTCGCACCGATGCGGCGTCTCGTCCCCGTGAGTTCGGATGTGCTCCGTCAGCTTCACGCGGAACTTGAACGCTTTGCCGCACTGATCGCAGCCGTACGGCCGCTCGTCGCTGTGGCTCCTGGAGTGCTTCAGCAGGTCGCCTTTGCGCACAAACCTTTTGTGGCACGTCTGGCACTCGAAGTCCCGGCTGCCGTCGTGGATGACCTGGTGGGACTTCAGGGAGCCTTTGCGGCCGAACGTCTTCCCGCAGGTTTGGCAGGAGAACTTTCGGACGCCGGAGTGAATGAGCAGATGCTGCTTCAGGAGCGACGCGCGCTGGAAGCTCCGGTGACACGTGGGGCAGACGCACTCGTGCCCTTTGACCTTGAAGAAGGGGTCTGAAACAGATGAAGCCAGTGTTTAAATAGATACGTAATAGTACATAAATAAATACAAATAAAAATTAAAAAACAAATAAAAACAAATAAAAATAAATAAAAGGATAATAAAGAAAATAATTTAACTAAATGAACCAAATAAAATTAATATGAAAAACAAAAAATAATATAAAAATAAAATTAATAACAATTTTATAAAATCAATAAAATTAATAATATTTGAAAAACAACCAGAGAGTAGTAGCAGAAGTCGACCGTGACATCACACACTCTCCACTCATTGGCCCGAACCACAAACAATCGTACCTTGGTTTAGCGAGTTTATCAAGTTAATCAATGAATCGTGACTAATCTATTCATGAAATCATCAGGTCGTTATCATGCCATGTGCTGAGGTTTATGACTGGGAAAAACAAATATTGTGTTTGGACTCAAGTGACTTGACTTAAGCTTTATGTGTAAAATTTAGTAAATATGTCATATTCACAGGACTTTTGTGAGCTTAACAATGAATAAAAGAATCAAAAGAATGAATAAATGTCATGCAAGTCCTGGCTCAGAGTCAGAAATCTCACCAAGTTCAAACTTCTCGTCTTGACCAAAAACTGAAATAAAACCGTCGGTCAACTTCATCTCGTCCTCCACACTGATTCCCGAAAACCTCCTCTCAGCGAAGATGCACGAGTCTGAGGAGAAAAGGGTCAAACCAGGACTAAATAAGGACTAAACCGGGACTAGACCAGGACTAAACCAGGACTAAACCAGGACTAGACCAGGACTAGACCAGGACTAAACCAGGACTAAACTAGGACTAAACTAGGACTAAACCAGGACTAAACCAGGACTAAACAAGGATTAAACAAGGATTAAACCAGGTCTAAACCAGGACAAAACCAGGATTAAACCAGGGCTAAACTAGGACAAACCTTGAATCTGAAGTTTTTGCTCCAAACTGCAGTTTTCTGGATATTTTGAAAAGTCAAACAACGAGACGACCGTTTTTTTCAGTTCTATTTTCTTCTCAGGATCCGTACTTCCTAAAAAACAAAATCACACATTAATTTTGCGGATATAGAATGTGACATTAAAACTCTTCTCACCTTGAACCTGCAGTTTTGAGTCTAAACTGCAGTTTTCTGAAACTAATTCCACTTTAAGGTCCATGTTTTCCTCTAAACCCTGAAAGAAAAACACACAAAGCCTTATAATATTATCAAAGAAATACAAGACTAGATTTAGAATATTATTAAGATGATATATGCTGTGTTAAAGGTGATACAGCAATAAAACTACAGCTCAAAATACAAAACCGGCATCTTCATCTTGACGAGACCAAACCGCTAGCTTAATGAAGTTTAACTCACCTCTGTCGTTCTCTCGTGATATTTAGCAATTTAAATGTGCCTTTTATTGTGTATTTTAGACCACAAACTCATTTACGCCTGAGCGGTGCATTCGTCGGGAAATATTCATTGAAAAAACCTTCAAAAACGCGTTAAAAGAAGCAGAAAACGCTCGCAAATGTCGAAAAGGATCATCCGCGCGTTTATTTACTTCCGCGTAACGCAATCACGTGACTTACGTTTGGACCAATCGGGGGTAAGAAAGGAAGAACACGTGGAAAATTGTGTTTTTAAAATGCGTTTGTAAAATAAAAACGCGTTTGAGGGAAATTAGATCTAAATACATGAAAAAGTAACTGTGAATAATGAAATAAATAAAAACCGGTACACAGGAATTTGTACTAAATATTTCCGCCACTAGAGGGACTAATGAATTAACGCGTCTGAAAATATCTATAAAAAAACAGTTATGTCTTGGATCTATAAAGAATATGAAGATTTATAACAATTATGCATCTAAACTAGGACTAAAGTAAATAATAAATCAAACCGGAAGTAGGAATAAACCGTTTTTTAACCAGTGAAAAACATAAAAACTTTTCAAAACTAGTAAGAAAAAACAAAACAAATCATAACAATAATGTGTAATTCTGGACTCCCACTTATAATTTGAAATGTTAAAAAGTACAACAAAGACACATGGGTACGGCTTTAATTTATTCATTTATTACCGTTGTCGTTGTAATCCCTCATTCGTTCAGGCGTGTTCCATAGTAGAAAAAGCTTCAGTTGTAGTCATCTGGACTCAGTTAGAAAAAATAGACGTTTCGACTCTCATCCAAAAGTCATTGTCAACAAAAGAATTTAGGTCGCGAACTCCGATATTTATCCTATTCTGTGAGTCTGAGTCCAGATGACTACAACTGAAGCTTTTTCTACTATCCTATTCTGTGGTAAGACCCGCCCATTGGGCGGAGCCTTCCTGAAGTAGAAAGAGTTGTTTGTTTCAACAGAAACTCCCCCCTTGTATCTACCGAGCAAGCCTATTCAGAATTTTAATGGGCTATTAGAATCCTCTTTGTCTTTGTGAGACCCTGGCTCAACCACCCTGAGTACCTGATTAGCATCTGAATGTCCTGGTCCTGGTCCTCTACCTTTCCAGGGGTTCAGTAACCCATTATAGATTAAAGGAAGATTAAACCTTAGCCCTCCATTTCTGTTTAAAGAAGGTCTTTCTTTTTTTTTAACAAAAAAAGCTTCCTCAACTCCTCTTTCAAACCATCTTTTCTCCCTGCTTAAAACCTTCACCTCACCGTCTTCAAACGAGTGATTAGAGGCTTCAAGATGGAGATGCACGGCGCTCTGAGGTCCTGAACTTGTATTTCTTCTGTGCTGATAAAGCCTCTTGTGTAAAGGCTGTTTAGTCTCACCTATGTGTCTGGCCTGTCGGAAAAACTGCAGAGAATTTTTAGACAACACGAAGTCCCTGTTTATTTTAAACCAGGAAACACTTAAAGACAAAAACTGGTTCACCCAAAGGACAAGTTGCCGACTCAAAAACAGAGCAATGTAGTTTATTCGATCCAATGCAGTGAAGAAAGTTGTAAAGAACGTTACATAGGTGAGACGAAACAGCCTCTACACAAGAGGCTTTATCAGCACAGAAGAAATACTAGTTCAGGACCACAGAGCGCCGTGCATCTCCATCTTGAAGCCTCTAATCACTCGTTTGAAGACGGTGAGGTGAAGGTTTTAAGCAGGGAGAAAAGATGGTTTGAAAGAGGAGTTAAGGAAGCTATTTTTGTTAAAAAAGAAAGACCTTCTTTAAACAGAAATGGAGGGCTAAAATTCAATCTTCCTGTTATTTATAATGGGATACTGAACCCCTGGAGAGGTAGAGGACCAGGACCAAAATCATAAAAAAGAACAAAAGGTTTGAAACTACATTTAGCAACACAACAACAGTCCAGCGGGTTTGTCTTGAACGCAGCTTCACAAGAAAAGCTTTATCCGCTTTATTGACAACTTTAACAACAAAAGTCCACGAGATGTAGAGAATAAAAAGGTATAAAACGATCTCCTTGTAGTTTCCTCGCGGTAAAAAGGCCGGCAAAGTGTTTGGCCGCGGTTGTTTTCGGTTGAAGCCCTGAGATGTGACCGGATGGGGGTCGCCGCTGGTCACCAAGACATTTAGATGCTAATCAGGTCCTCAGGGTGGGTGAGCCAGGGTCTCACAAAGACAAAGAGGATTCTAATAGCCCATTAAAATTCTGAATAGGCTAGCTCGGTAGATACAAGGGGGGAGTTTCTGTTGAAACAAACAACTCTTTCTACTTCAGGAAGGCTCCTCCCAATGGGCAGGACTTACCACAGAACAGTATTAATAATCGGAGTTCTCGACCTAAATTCTTTTATTGACAATGACTCTTGGATGAGAGTCGAAACGTCTACTTTTTCAAACTGAGTCCAGATGACTACAACTGAAGCTTTTTCTACTATTTATTACCGTTGATAAAATAAATACATAACGTGTCACATGTCATTCAGATTCACTCACGTCAGTTTAATAAAATCTGAAAATCTCTGGTTTCATCGTTCAACATTTCAATGCGACCAATGTTTAGTGAGAAGCATTTGAGAGCGTTTGATTGGTTGAGTCTGTTTAGTGGCAGAAATCCATTTGTTCCGTCGCTCTGTTTTTGTTCTGTCTTTGTTCTGTTTTTGTTCTGTTTTTGTTCTGTTTTTGTTCTGTCTTTGTTCTGTTTTTGTTCTGTTTTTGTTCTGTTTTTGTTCTGTCTTTGTTCTGTTTTTGTTCTGTTTTTGTTCTGTTTTTGTTCTGCCCTCGTCCGCGAACCACAGTCTCTGAAGATCCATCTCATGCTTTCTCTCATCAATTCAAATAAATAAACTACGCTAGGATTTTGTCCAGGTTTAGTCCAGGTTTAGTCCTGGTTCAGACCTGGTTTAGACCTGGTTTAGTCCTGGTTCAGTCCTGGTTCAGACCTGGTTTAGTCCCAGTTTAGACCTGGTTTAGTCCTGGTTTAGACCTGGTTCAGACCTGGTTCAGACCTAGTGCAGACCTGGTTTAGTCCTGGTTTAGACCTGGTTTAGTCCTGGTTCAGTCCTGGTTCAGACCTGGTTTAGTCCCGGTTTAGACCTGGTTTAGTCCTGGTTTAGACCTGTTCAGACCTGGTTTAGACCTGGTTCAGACCTGGTTTAGACCTGGTTCAGACCTGGTTCAGACCTGGTTTAGTCCTGGTTCAGACCTGGTTCAGACCTGGTTCAGACCTGGTTCAGACCTGGTTTAGTCCTGGTTTAGACCTGGTTTAGACCTGGTTCAGACCTGGTTCAGACCTGGTTCAGACCTGGTTTAGTCCTGGTTTAGACCTCGTTCAGACCTGGTTCAGACCTGGTTCAGACCTGGTTTAGTCCTGGTTTAGACCTGGTTCAGACCTGGTTTAGTCCTGGTTCAGACCTGGTTCAGTCCTGGTTTAGTCCTGGTTTAGTCCTGGTTCAGTCCTGGTTTAGACCTGGTTCAGACCTGGTTTAGTCCTGGTTTAGACCTGGTTCAGACCTGGTTTAGTCCTGGTTCAGTCCTGGTTCAGTCCTGGTTTAGACCTGGTTTAGACCTGGTTCAGTCCTGGTTTAGACCTGGTTCAGACCTGGTTTAGTCCTGGTTTAGACCTGGTTCAGTCCTGGTTTAGTCCTGGTCTAGTCCTGGTCCCTGGTCCCTGTGGACTCCGTCCCAGTGCCGGTCCCTCTGGTGCTTCAGCCTGAAGCTCTTGTCGCAGACTCCACAGTTGAAGGACTTCAGTCCCGTGTGGATGAGTTCGTGTTTGTTCAAGTTGCTTTTATCGTGGAACTCTTTGCCGCACTCTCCGCACTCGTACCTCTTCCTCTCCGAGTGCCTCATCGCGTGCTGTTTTAGGTTCTTCTTGGCCCTGAACTGTTTCCCGCACTGCGCGCACTCGAACGCCCCCCGGAGGTCGCCCGCCGCCTCTGCGTCCCGGGGCCTCATGTGCGTCTTCAGATGCTCCTGTAACGTGCTTTTGGCCACGTACGACTTCCCGCAGAAGTCGCAGTCGAACAGGAACTCGTCCCGGTGCCGCATCTCGTGCTGCTGCCAGTGATGCTTGATCCGGAACCTCTTCCCGCACTCCGAACAGCCGAAAGGTTTCTCCCCCGTGTGGATCATGGCGTGCTTCCTCAAGTTGCTACCGTCGCTGAAGGTTTTGCGGCACACTTTGCACGCAAACAGCTTCCCTCCGCGGCGACCGTTTCCGCGCTCGCTCGGCGACCGCTCCGTCGGCTCCGCCCGCTCTTCCGACGCCTGGGCAAAGCGTTTGCGGCACGCCCGGCATCCGACGCCGCCCCGGTCGTGGGTGACGCCGTGGTTCTTCAGCGAGCTCTTCAGGTCGAACGCCGTTCCGCAGAGCCGGCAGGAGTGTTTTCCAACCACGGCGTCTGGGAAAGAGAAGTCGGTGTTCTTTTATAATAACCTTAATTATACTTAACAAAGCATGAGCAAAGGCTTAATCCATCACTGTTTATTAAGCTTGATTAAGACTTAGTAACTGTTTAACTCATACTCTAACCTCAACCTAACTCTGACCTGACTAATCAAGTCGTTAGCACGCCTTAATCATGCTTATTTAACCGTTTACTCATGCTTAGTTAAGGCTAATTAAGGTGTAGTTATTATAAAATGGTACAGAAATGTCAAATATTGTGTAGTGTTTGTTGAAACTTTTTGTTAAAGTTTCTCACAAGTTGAGAGAAATTGTGAAACACAATTTTGTTTTTACTAAATAACGATTATTATTTATTTTAGTCAACTATTAGACTTTTTAAATACAATATCAACCCAATAAAAGTGGAAATACGGCGAGAGAACTGGATTTATGGATATGTACAAATAAAAAAGTTAATTTCTAATTTAAAAAAATCTAAAAGAGTTGATTCTTTTTGACATTTTGATTTAATATTGCTGCCGTCTTTGTAATAAAAGGTGTTTCATGTGTTTTTTCTTCATCTTTCCTAAATAAAATACCTTCATCGTCCGAATCTGACTCGTGGGCGTCGTCCACGTTTCCGTTCAGCTCCACCTCCACCTCGTTGACGTCGCTCTCAGTGGCGCCCCCTTCAGGCTCCAGGTCTAAAACTGCAGTCAGACGCAGTTACAGGGTGTTTCCGGTTGTTTTAGCACACTTTTTAAAATTGATTTATTTTTACTCTATAAATTTCAATGAATTTCTCCTAAACCAGGTCTGGACCAGGTCAGGAACATGGCAATTACTTAATCAATATCCTAACTATAACAAAGTAGTTGACTTATTCATCAATAAAGTCTGAATAAGTCTTAATAAACTATTTGTTAATTATGAATCATTATGTTCATGCTTTATTGAGGCTAATTAAGGCGTAGTTATTACAAGGGGTCATAATGTGTATTGTAACTCACCGTTATTTTTCATAAATGTTGGAAATAAAACGATGATAATTGCAAAACGAGGGCGCAAGTTGTTAAAATAAAGCCGGTAGCCACAGAATAGTCATGAAACAGTAAAACATGTGATTGGGCAAACAGAGGCTGAAATGTATGAATGTGCAATAAAGCAATAAAGAGCCAATAAAACTAACATCATGATGAGAATAAAACGTTTAACTCACGTCTGCGGTTCATTTGTGAAAGTCTCGGATCCAATATTCAAAACAGCATCAACAAAAACGCCTAAAAAGAAGCAGAAAGTGTCCTGGATCAGTCCGTTTGTTTACTTCCGGATATTACGGTCACGTGATTTAGGTTTGGACCAATCATGGGAAAGAAACGACGAAAAGCCTAAAATATTTGTATTATTTATAATCTTCGTAACAGTAAAATGTGTTTAAAGGAAAATGACACATGTTTTATTAAAAATATAGATTTAAAAAAAAGTTACTCAGTACTAAACTCTTCCGCCACTAGAGGGACGCACGCGACCGTTGTATACGGGCTAAACTAAACTAAACCAAACGGACTAAAATACAAAACACATGGGTATTCCACTTATTTATTTAAAAAAATAAAAAATAAATATATATGTATATTTATATATACATATATATATTTTTTTTTTAAATTTATTTTTATATATATATATATATGTGTGTGTGTGTGTAACTCAGTAGTGGTCAAGTACAAAGTTACCCATGTTCCACAGTAAAGCATTAACTTATCTACGTTGCATTGATGAAATTAAGTGTTTTTACTGCTCAAAAATGTGTAGAAGAACATTCTTACTGGGTCGTCTCTCCACAGATCTGACATGTGACGCTACTTTCTTCATGTAGATAAATCAGTTTATTGTCATACTGTGGAACATACTATGCAAAACATTATCATTATTTATATTTTATTATTTTTTATTTATTTATTTTTTGTTTTTTTTATTTTCCATCCATCTTCTGCCGCTTTATCCGGGGCCGGGTCGCGGGGGCAGCAGTCTGAGCAGGGACTCCCAGACTTCCTTCTCCCCAGACACTTCCTCTAACTCCTCCGGGGGGATCCCGAGGCGTTCCCAGGCCAGCCGAGAGACATAGTCTCTCCAGCGTGTCCTGGGTCTTCCCCGGGGCCTCTTCCCGGTGGGACATGCCTGAAACACCTCCCGAGGGAGGCGCCCAGGAGGCATCCGGAACAGATGCCCGAGCCACCTCAGCTGGCTCCTCTCGACGTGGAGGAGCAGCGGCTCTACTCCGAGCTCCCCCCGTGTGGCCGAGCTCCTCACCTTATCTCTAAGGGAGCGCCCAGCCACACGGCGGAGGAAACTCATTTCGACCGCTTGTATCCGCGATCTTGTTCTTTCGGTCACTACCCAAAGCTCATGACCATAGGTGAGGTCAGGAACGTAGACCGACCGGTAAATAGAGAGCTTTGCCTTTCGGCTCAGCTCCTTCTTCACCACAACGGTCCGATGCAGCAACTGCATCACTGCGAGGTGCTGATTCTCATCCCAGCCGCTTCACACTCGGCTGCAAACCGTCCCAGTGCATGTTGCAGGTCCGGGTTTGATGGAGCCATCAGGACAACATCGTCTGCAAACAGCAGAAATGAGATCCTGTGGTCCCCAAACCGGACACCCTACGACCCCTGACCACACCCTCCGGCCCCTGACCACACCCTCCGGCCCCTGACTGCGCCTAGAAATTCTGTCCATAAAAATTATGAACAGAACCGGTGACAAAGGGCAGCCCTGGCGGAGTCCAACATGCACTGGGAACAGGTCTGACTTACTGCCGGCAATGCGAACACAGCTCCTGCTCCGGTCATACAGGGACCGGACAGCCCTGAGCAAAGGGCCCCGGACCCCGTACTCCCGGAGCACCCCCCAAAGGACACCCCGAGGGACACGGTCGAAAGCCTTCTCCAGATCCACAAAGCACATGTGGACTGGTTGGGCAAACTCCCATGAACCCTCGAGCACCCGATGGAGGGTATAGAGCTGGTCCAGTGTTCCACGACCGGGACGAAAACCACTCTGCTCCTCCTGAATCCGAGGTTTGACTATCGGTCGGATTCTCCTCTCCAGTACCTTGGAATAGACCTTACCCGGGAGGCTGAGGAGTGTGATCCCTCTGTAGTTGGAACACACCCTCCGGTCCCCCTTCTTGAACAGAGGGACCACCACCCCGGTCTGCCAGTCCAGAGGCACGGTCCCCGAACGCCACGCGATGTTGCAGAGACGTGTCAACCAAGACAGTCCTACAACATCCAGAT